>NC_048418.1:21724130-21746595 GCF_013103735.1 Etheostoma cragini | reverse complement strand
CCCCCTTAAATACTCTCTCATAATTGGGTTCACCTGTGTATGTAGGTCAAGGGTCACTGAGCTTCCCAAACCAATTTTAAATTCCAATAATTAGTTCTAAAGATTTTGAAATCAGTAAAATGACAACAGTGGCCAAATTTATGCACATGCCTAATTTTGTTCAAACAATTATTGCACACTTCCTGTAAATTGTATAAACTTCGTTTCACTTCTCAAATA
The DNA here is from genome assembly GCF_013103735.1 of Etheostoma cragini. Taxonomy (NCBI): domain Eukaryota; kingdom Metazoa; phylum Chordata; class Actinopteri; order Perciformes; family Percidae; genus Etheostoma; species Etheostoma cragini. The sequence goes on along the minus strand of NC_048418.1, from coordinate 21,746,376 downwards.
TCACTGTGTTTGTCTCCTATATGATATATTTAACTGATTTTTTTATCCTAAGAACCAACGATTTATGAAGGAAAATCATGGAAATTAACAAGTTTGCCTAAACTTTTGCAGACCACTGTATATTTACACTGTTGTGAATGGAGCCACAAAAATTATCTCTAAAGGGTTTTGGGCACACTTTTGTTGTTAATCTGGCTCAGTTTTTTTTTTGTCTAAATCATTTCCCTTTAAAAAAAAACTACTGTGTGATACCTCAAAATGTTCTGGATGAAGGCATCATTGGGGCTTGTATACAGTCTATGCATGTCTGCTGTGGACGAAAACATTCTCAGAAGTAGTTGTTTTTGAAGTAATATGCATTTTTTTGCACTCAGTCTCTTCATTTCACGTATTAAGCACATTAACTACCACATAAGCCTCAGTATGTAATGGTTATATTATAAAGATTATAATACAAATCACTTATCCAAATTAGTTTCCATTAAACAGTGCCTTCGTTTGAGTGTGTGTCATTTGATGTTTTTTATATGTAACACAACTTCCGTAACATTCATCTTTACTGATATATCTTCATTAGCAGATGTTACGCACCTGTTGACTTAAACATGCTAAGAATGAGTGCTGAAGACAGATAGTAATGTAAGCAGTTTAGAGAAATGTATATAAGGGTACATTTTACTAGATGTCAAATGTTTTCAGAGCTTTTAAGTGCAAACTACTTGGAAGTGAAAATTCTGCTCAATAAATTCACATTTTAATGTTTGATTTCTGTGTTTTGAGTGTCTTGCTCAGCATCATGACTAAAGCGAATTCCCTTACAGTTCCATCCCATTATCTGAGGAGTGTAAAGACTTGATTCAATTCACTGCTGAATCATAAAAATGGATGAATGGTAGCTGAATGGTTACAGCGCACCCCACATAACTGCAACGGAGCAAGGGATCAAACTGTCAACCCTGTGGTTAACGGGACGACCTGCTGAGCTACAGCCTGCTGAACCAAAGCCACACTAAGTGCTGAGTACTTGGGGGGTATTTTAGAGGATAGGTGGAATTACTTATCGCATACTGTGGCCTCCAAGAAAACACAAATCATAACAGAAGTTAATTTAGGACACTTTACAGGTAAAGTAGGTCTAGACCACACTCTTTAATTTACAAAGACCCAACAATTCCACCAAAGAGCAAGCCTTTGCTGCAACAATGGCGGGGGGAAAAATCCTTTAAACAGGCAGAACCCTTAGGCAGACCTTGGCTGTTATTGGGCGGCCATCTTCAATTCATTTTTATTTATAGTATCAAATCATAACAGTTATCACGAGACACTATAAATTATGGAGTTTGGTCTATACCAACTCAATCTGTAAAGTTCCATCAATTCTAGTAAATCTTCTGCTGCCGGTTAGTACACAGAGACACTGATGCCATGTTCATCTTGCTACACTCTGTGGTGCTCAGCTACGTCCTGCTGTGCCTTGTAATGCCCACAGTGCCCTGCTATGCCATGAACTACTACAAAGAACTGCTACAAACTACAATTTTTTCTACTTTTTGTTATTTCCACTCTTCTTTCTAAACCCCAACCGGCCCGTCAGACACCGCCTACCAAGAGCCTGGGTCTGTCCGAGGTTTCTGCCTAAAAGGAAGTTTTTCCTCGCCGCTGTTGCTTGCTCAGTCGGAAACTACTAGAACTGTTGGGTCATTGTAAATTCTGGAGCATGGTCTAGACCTACTCTATCTGTAAAGTGTCTTGAGATAACTCTTGTTATGAATTGATATTATAAATAAAATTGAATTCAAAATTGAATTGATACAGATATACAGGGGTATGATAGTTTCATTTACCTTCATTTAAGAACAGCACAAAGCATACGGTGTCCCTTGGTGGAGGCTTTTGCCCATCAATCCTATCCAGAAGTTATTTACTGTGCAGCCTAAATACTGTGGGATGGTATCCAGTCTTTGGACAGTTCCTGGAGCAACGGACCACAGGAGAGACATAATCAAACGCTCACCAATTTTCATCCAGAAGGTCAAGGGAGAGAATGGATGTGACTGGCACACTGCCCTTGACTGGGCCCTCGTGGCTTTGAACGGTATGTTGAATGTTCATCGCTACAGTCCACATCAATTAGTGTTTGGACAGAGTCTTAACCTTCTTTCTGTATTAATTGATAAACTATCTGCTCTAGAGGGTACCACTGTGAGTGCTTGAGTGGGAGAACACATTCTGTTTTGGTACCCTGTCATACACGGGAGTGATGCTGCACCTTTGGGCAACCCAAAAGTAGGGCCTAATATAGGCTGTGTAGTTATGTTCTTGTCTGGGCTACGGATGGATGGCACCCTTGTCATTTACCTATACTGCCTCTACCATGGGCCGGCCCTGTCGACTGGTTAAAGTTTACTTTTAACTGATGTTATGCTGGTCTGGCGGAATTTTGTTGAAACAAGCGCTAACATTAGCTAATACGCTACAGCTAGCTGGCGTTAGGCGTTTATTTTCAATGTTATTGGACTGGCTCTTTGACCCATTGTCCTGAATATAGCAGTTGATACAGATTTTCATTCTAGCCTTTCCAAAACAGAAGAACTTAACACAGACAGCACAGTTTAAGAGAAAGTTTGGATCACAGAATGACTTCTTACACAGTTACGTATCATTAAATCAATTTACCTTATCCTTAGCCAGATTTTGATGGAACAGTAGATATAAAGTTTTAGACTGGTGGTGCTGATATCATCTATCCTAATCTAGACTTGATGGCAAGATGGGAATTAATATTCATTTTTAATGATAATAATTAATCTTTAGCACAACAGCTATGTTATAAAGAGAGAGCTGGCTGATTGATTTATAAGATAGGTTCAAATCGTATCAACAGATGTCACAAGGTGTGGGTGTGTTTGCGTGGATGTGGGGAAGAAAGAAATAGAGTGCGTTATCTGTGTTGGTTTTTTAATTAATTATATGAGGATATGAAGATAAAAACATCTTTGGTAATATTTTGACTCTGTATTATCAACCTGAAGAAACTCACAAGGACTTTAAAGCAAACAACTAACACAATCCTATATTCTTATTTTTTTTTTTAAAGACCAAAACTAACAAAGCCTGTCGTTCAATAATATATGACTTCCCAGAGGCAAGACTCAGCATCAAGCAGATTGGTTTGTATTATGTATTTTCAAGTTACAACAACAATTTTATTTCATGATGTAACATCGAAGTTCACTGTGCTGCCAACGGCATTGGCCCTCGACAAAAAATCATAAGCTTTAAAGTGACGCATTATAAAGATCTTAAGGATTTCCTTAACACTTTTGAGGTGGATCTGGTCAAGTTGCTAGGTAGAGGACGTCAAAATGTAATGAATTTAACTTCCTGGTGCCAGTAGGGGGCGCTATGATCATGAATTAATATAGAGTCAGGACCTCCCCCATTCTGAGCCCGTTCTAACTCCTACGGTGGCCGAACCCAAAATTAGCGATGACTCTTGTGAGAGTTCCTCACAGTGTAATAATAGTTTTATGTTATTTTGGTACCTTTTCTTTGCGAATGTGGCACCTGGAATTAACCCTATTGAAAAAATTTTGTTTGGTTTACAGCTAACACATAATTTATCTGCATTCTGTTTAGTAATGCAAAATTAGCTCTTAGTAGTATCTCCATCGTTTACACACAGCTGTTTTAGTTGTTAGCTAGTCTGTGTTACAACTGCATATGACGTGAGTTGTTTGGCAGTGAAATCACGACACATATGATTACGTTTTATGTTACAAGGTAGACGATCCTTTTTCAGAATTGACGCAAGAAAAGAATCCTAAACGTTGTTCTAGGGTTATACACAACCATGCTATACTTAACCAAGCAAGTAGCAACTATAAACTTCTAATTTACACAATAAGGAGAATTATTGTCGAGAAGTTGGCAGGCTTTCAAATCTATCAGCAGTAAAATATTCTTCTCCCCTCCCTGCCTCCCTGGCAAGGCGGAGCAGTAAAGCCTGTTTGTCCCTTACCCGCAATTGTATTTGAAGATGGCACATGATTGTGGAGCGTCTACCCCAGTTTTGGCAAGCGGAAATGTAAAATGCCATTGTGACGGTCAATATTGATAAAAAAGGAGAAGTTTGTGAAGGTCAATACAGATTTTGATAATGAACAATTACAAATGTTACACATTGTAGCTTTAATGTAAGGCTCAACTGAAGAGAAATCTTGCTCGAGGTAGGTGGTAATCCAAGTGGGAGGTGGAGTAGAGGTAGACGGGGAAGCCCCGGAACGCAGGCCTGGTGGAGTGGCTGGTAGCATAGTCAACGTTGACTTCCAATAACTGCGTAGAGAGAGACATCAAAGCATTAACACAAAGAAAACTTAACTCACACTCGACACTCGAAAGTTTGGCAGAGAGTAGTTACCACGAGAGTAACTCTGCGCTGGAGAGCCAGGTACTCAGGAGAAAGCCACACCTGCCCACACACTCTCACACACAGAACACCAAAAAAAGAAACACTAAAGCATGAGTTGCTGGCCAAAAGTTCCAAAGGTGGTTTTTCCACTTGCAGTTATTAGGGGAGATCGAGACGACCAGCATTCAACTTTAAAAAAAGTCATATAACCATTCCAACGTCTCCGAAGCTGTTTAGTTAAATTAGGTAAATTAAGCTAAAAACTGCATAGTTTACTATGTGAAACTATGCAGTTGTAGGGGTTGCACTTTAAAGTAACGTCATTTCTTTAAACAACTGACAATTGTCAGTGGCAGCGCTAAGCACCGGGCAAAGCTGTCTGGATTTACCCTGCAGAGATCTGAGTAGCAGTTACCTATAGTCCTCAAAAATCGATCCAACACAAACAAAATGGAAAGTAACGGACATCTGGCTGAAAAAAAGAGAAATCCTGCAGAATATTCAAAAGCAAAAGAATAATCCCAGGGGTGGAACGTTGTGGTTATAGACTAATATGCACTGAATGTGGATGATCAGGCATTTCATTTTATAGATTTGGAAAATGAATTACAAGCTGCAGGGAAACACAATATTGTTTTAGGGGGTCATTTTAATTTTATAATGGATCCAGTTCTGAACTACAGTGGGGTTGCAGAGCCCCTCTCACCTTAGAGAGCATGTGTACGATTTTAGGCTTAAGTGGGAAGACTAACTTCCCAGGTGTTATGGTAGGAAGTGACAATTACAAAGTCAGCCTATTATCACCTTAAGAATATATCAAGGGTTAAAGGACTTATGTGTCAACAGGATTTGGAAAAAACTTGTCCATGCTTTAATCTTCAGTAGACTTGACTACTGTAACGGTGTCTTTACAGGTCTCACTAAAAAAATCAGTCAGACAGCTGCAGCTGATTCAGAACGCTGCTGCTCGGGTCCTCACTAAGACCAGGAGACTGGATCACATCACTCCAGGTCTGAAGTCTTTACACTGGCTTCCTGTGCCTCAAAGAATTGATTTCAAAGTACTTTTGCTAGTTTATAAATCACTCAATGGTTTAGAGCCAAAATACATTTCTGATCTGCTACTACACTACGAACCACCCAGACCTCTCAGGTCATCTGGGACAGGTCTACTTTCTGTCCCCAGAGTCAGAACTAAACAGGGTGAAGCAGTGTTCAGTTTCTATGATCCTCATATCTGGTATAAACTCCCAGAAACCTGCAGAGCCGCTGCTACTCGCAGTTCTTTTAAATCAAGGCTGAAGACCTTTCTTTTTGATGTTGCCTTTCTTTAAATTATGTTCTTTTAATGTTTAATTTATTATGCTGCACTGTAACTTTTACTCTTGTGTTTCATGTGTCTTAATGTTTCTATTTTTAATTCACGTGTTTTATCTGTTTTTATTTTTTAACTGTTTTTATTTTTTAACAGATTTTGTGTAAAGCACTTTGAATTGCCCTGTTGCTGAAATGTGCTATACAAATAAAGCTGCCTTGCCTTGCCTTAATGATCACTGACTATTTCTTGAAATTTTCAGGTAAATTGGTCCAAGCCTGAAGTGTTACCTTTCACAAGTAAATGGTTTCTTTTCCCAAGCTGAATTACCTTATCCAATCTCTTCCACTGTAGGTTTCCTTTTCATATTTTAAAGGGTTTGACAGGATAACAAAAAGTATATAAAATGGTATAACAAACTGTACATTTGAATAAATTACAAAGACTGATAGTGGAGGTTTGGGTCTACCAAACATGTTGTAATATTACTCTGCTTTTAACTTAAGGCTTCTTGCCTTCGTGTTATGGTTTGGGGTTTTTATTGGGGTTATTTTTCCCTTCTTGCCTCCTAGTGTTGGTTCTTGGTTTTCTCCCCAGTTTTGTGTGGTTGTCTCCGTCTTGTGATTCCCCGGTAAGTGTCTGTTTGTTCTACTTCCTGTTTTATTTTGATAGTGTAGTTTCCTGTCTTGTCTAGTCTTGTCTAGCTTTACGTTGGTCTGTCTGATTGTCCTGCCCCGCCCTAATGTGATTCACCTGATGTCTCACCTGTTCCCTGTTACCTCGTTACCTCTTGTACTTAACCCCTGTGTTCCCTTTGTCTAGTGCTTGATCGTTTGTTTGTTTGGTGTTCCCGTCTCCATGTTCCTGCCAGTCTTCGTGTCTTCCTCCAGCCAGCTTCCCCGTGATCTTTGTGTCCGTGTTCCTCTGGCCGGCTTACCTGTGACCCTCGGTGAGCTTTTCCCTGTGCTCGCTCCCCCGTCTGTTTGGATCCCTCTGCCCTCCCTGTTTGGATTTCTGTTTGGCCGGGCCGCCACAGCCTCCCTGTGTTCTTCGGTGAGCTTTCCCTTTGCTCACTTCCCTGTGTTTGGACTGCTGCCCTCGTGCCTGGTTAGGACTTAAGTTGAGACATTTGCTTTTTGCTCGCTGTTGTTGTGAACTTTATAATAAAGCCACAGAATACCTACCTCTGCCTGCCGTCCCACCTCTGCATTAGGGTCCTTCCTCCTCGTACCACAACCGAACGATCAAGCCAAGTATGGAACCAGCAGAGTACATATTTAAGCCGCTCCTCCACCCGCTGGACCCATTGGCGGACCTCATGTCCCAAGCATTCTGCCGCCTGCACGACGTGGATCCCACGGAGACGTGGCATCTGATGATGGTGCGGTGGGAAGAGGTGGACAGAGAGCTTGGTCCCCTCCTGGAGTAAGCGGAAGCGGCACCCTGCAGCCCCCAGGAGGCGCCCAACACCCCCCAGGCGGCCGACCGGCCCCCCAGACCCAGACCGGCCGACCTCAGGTCGGATCAGCCTGTCATGAAGTGCATCCAGAAATTTTATGAGGCGGTTGGTGTTGTATGGGCCAAAATGGGGATATGGCATAGGACACTATCCTTGGTGATGGCAGCACTCATGGTTATGTTGGCGCCCCCCTTTTCTGGAACAGTGATAGTGGCTGTGTACCCAATGAGGTTCCTTCCACGTCACCTCACTTTACAGAGATTGAAGACAGATTGATATACTCTATAATCGCTCATGATAAATAACTAATTGCAAAATTAACGCAGGTATTGTGTTGGGATATCTTTAGAAAAACCAATTAACACCAAAATGTAGGCTACAATTTAACGTGTTTAATTATACACTTGAGTTGCCCAGGTGTTTCAATAATTCATATCATGGCATAGTTAAACGTAATTATTTCATTCACATTTGAAAATTGTATTATGTAAATTCATTCAACATAACTTATAACATGCAAATAACACCTAAAAGTATCTTCTTTGAACATTTATAACCTAACCTAACCTGTCACTGCCTCCGTGTTGGTGTCTGCCGTCGTGCGCAGCGTTGTTTGGACCGTGCTTCGCTCCCTTTTCTCCTCTCTAAACTCGTCTCTCAGCTCCTCTGCCATTTGCTGCCTGAACTTCCTCCGCACAATTTCACTGCTGGTGCACTCCTTGGAGAGGATGTGTGCAATTCCAGCCAGTTCGAGAATGTAAAAAATGGCTTGTCCTTTGGAGCAATGCTGATGCCCACACTTGTTACTCAAGACTGCTAATCAAGTTTCTTTGGCAGAGACGCTGATAGTAACTAAGCAACCAATTTGCATCTTCAAAGATTAAAAACAATACCGCAAAAATCAGAGCGGTCAAAATGACAGTGTATGGCCGAAATAGGTAAAAGTGATTTTATTTTATTTGCCTAGTGTGTAATGTATATAACAACTATTTTAAATTAAAATATAGAGCCTTTTAGGAAAAGTCAGGTACCAGCAGGATTGTTTATTTTACCCAGCAAAGTTATTACATATGTAAATTTCAAAACGCTCAAAATGACCGTCATGGCCGTTCTAGTGTTAATACTGGACCAATGTCCAAGATTGTTGTTCCCATCAGTCAAAAACATAGGAAATTAGGGTTGAATTCAGGGTAAAAAAAAAAATGGTAGTTACCCTTTAATAAGTCAGAGCTGGCAGCTGAGTGTTAAGAGGCTGGCTGGACGCTGGGGTTTTGAAAGCCGAATAGTGGTCCAGCTGCTCCGTGGTGCTGGCCTGACAGGGACAGACCTGTGGAAGGCTGTCAAGGTGATAGGAAAGTTAGCCAAGAAAGCCAGCTATTGGCTGTGACAATGCTGTGATTTTACCTTTCTTGTTGCTATAAGTGCCACGGCACATCACGCCAACTGCTTTATTTATTATGAATCATATTTCTGTGTCAGCGTTTCTGTGTCCCTACCCACAGCAACAGATTGACACCCACCCAGAGCCTGGGTCTGTCCGGGGTTAATGCCTGTAAAAAGGAGATTTTTCCTCGCCACTGTCACACCTAATGCTTGCTTGTGGGAAATTCAAATGTTTGGGTCTTCATAAATCCAAAAATAGACTCTAAAATAGAATGTGGTGTAGACCTACTCTATCTATGTCACATGTCCTGAGATAACTCCTGTTGTGATTTGACACTATAAATAAAACTGAACTAAACTGAAAGGTTGGGGAAACACACCCACAGAAAAGCAGCTGCAAGGGGTGGCGTGGAGACGTGCCCAATATGCCACTGCCCCCTGCACGGAGATGTACTTGTATCAGGAGACAAAACATCAGTGAAAGGCGGATTTAAGCTGACAATCCTGCAGCTGACCTAATGGCACCGACGGAGATGCAACATGCCAAAGCAGAAAGCAACATGTTACCTGTAAAATGATAATGTGTATAGTTGTTTCTAGATGAGATTTTTACGTTGGGTTGTTTGTTTAGTATGCAAGAAAATGGGCATGTTAAGTCTTTTTGTTGCTGTTTTTTCCATTGTGATGACTATGATATCATTGTTCCACTTATTACTGATTTGCCTGTTTCCCATAAAAGTGATGGTGAGATTTCTGGAGAGTCATTCATTTCCAGGAAGGAAGCCCACTCTTTTAATCAGTGAGATGAAGTCTGAATTATCTTATTAAAATGCCATCTTGTTGGAGATTTAACATACAGTTGGATGTTTAATGAGAGGAAAACGTGAGGAGAAAGAGAACAAAGAGATAAATAATTCCTTTATTTAGGATATAAAAGCACAGCAAAGCATCTTCTAGAAAGGAATATATTTAAGAACAACGTATGTAGGCCTGTTATTAATATGTTACACAAATATACACGTTAACACTTCAACTTGAAGACCAACAGCCAACTTAAATTAAAAACTGTAAACAACAGTGTGAATACAGGTAAAAAAAAAAAAAAAAGCAGAGAGGAGAGCTATCAGGCTGTGGCTTTGAAGTTACTTCAATTTTTTTCTTGGCATTTGCAGTAGGTCAATAGTGTCTATGCGCAATTTCATCCAAAACTTCCACGTCTCCCATTTTGTGAAAGACAAACATGAATTACTTCAACTTATGCATCTCGTCTTCATCAATGACTGCACACAATAAAGCCAAACATGGTTCTGCACTGTACTAGCCTGCAGCTGTCTCCCTACAGTGCTTTGTCTCAATATATGAAAGGGTCGTATATTGAGCCAGGCCAGCGAGCCACAACATTTTACAATATCATGTCCACATCACATATGATTTGCACCTTAATTGAATGATATTGCTTTCGGTTAAGGAAAGCATACGCATTTTCAGACGGTGCTTTTATTGCAACATTTGTGCAGTCAATCGCTACACATTTGAAAAACGAGATATTACTGCAAATTGCGTTTTGACGTGGACCTGCTCAACAACAGCATGGGGAAATCTTTTGTAACGAGGGGTCATTTGCATCAAGTGTTCCAATACAGCTGGCATTCGTGCTGAATGATGGCTGTGATATGCGGGATAAATCCTCCCATTTGCGCTGAAACCTCCCATTAGCTAAAAAACAAATTGTGGTCAACACCTGCAAATATACAACTATGGGTCTTTTCCAATGGGTGGGTCTTTCTAAAGCTGATCCCAATTCACCACAGATTTCCAAGAGCATAGCTCTAGGTAACCTGAAACAGCTTTAAAGCCATTGATCATCATGGGCTAGAAAATTGCTGTGGTCCCGAAAAATGCACTAAAGACCCATACCTCTTGCTAAATCTTCGAGCAAAGCCAAATCTGCAATGCTGTTGATTGGCTGCATTTCACAGGCAAATAGGAACTGTAGAGCTTTTATTTATTGTCCAAATAGGTTAATTAGGTCCAATAAACTGGTAGTGGATTGGAGTCATATTGACTTCATTAGGTAGGTCCATGTGATATTTCGTGTTACCATTGGAGGTCACTGATTGACCATTGACCAGTCAAAATGCTCACCAGCAAAAAAAACAATGTTTTTTTTGAGTGAGTGGTAAAATGTTAACATTCAATAGCCATTTGGCTGGTGGACAAAAAGTAATTTTGAACACTGCATACTGGCCGATTCCATACAACCTATACCAGAAATCTTCAACAGCGCAGAGTTACTGCAGGGGGGCCCGCCTAATGATGGTATAATGTCTATTAATTTGCATAGTTTTTTGACAAATATTTAAATGTCAACATGAATACAACATATTATTCCCAAATATAAAGCTTCCTATTTGTGGGGGAAAAATGTATGATTACTTGCCTACCTACCTACCTAAAGTAGTCTCTAAGGTACCCATCCAAAGATATTTAATCCTAAGGATTTAATTTGCCATTTGTACAGTTTTAATATTAAAACATGATTTCCAAAATCTTGCCAACAATTAATATTTTATAAGCTTAGTATTCTACGTACTAAAGAGGTTTATGACATGGCCTGGTTGAATTCTATTGTAGAATGCATTCTGTTATTCTTTTGAACTGCTGCTCAGTATACCTCAATGTGTTTTGCCTTTTTGTTTTGCTGGGGAAAATAACTGATGAATAGACTTTTGTTACAGTCATTTTACAGTGGGCATATATTGTATCACTTCATTCTCTTATAGTTTCTAGATATAGTCCAATTACTTCAGTGTCTTTTTTTGCCGTGTTATTTCATCCGGTGTAAGCATAGAGCATTACGGTCTATGGGTGGAAAGCACTAATTGCTAATGGGGGTGTTTTCAGAGCATCCCTGTTTCACAGGGAAAAGTCTGTATTCAGAACACCCCCCTTGTTTTCTCTTTTGTTGGATTAGCCCTACCCACTGGTGACGGATTAAAGAAAGTACTAGAAAGCCTTGGTTTAGTGGTTTGCTGAATAATTTTTTTAATTGTGAGTGTTTAATTTACAGTCACCACAGTCAATTAACAGTTGTACTTGAATGGTATGGATTCAGTTGAGAGCAGCGGTCAGTAAATTTATTCAGTTGGTCTGCAATTTTGTCCACCGCGCTTCTCTCACTGATTTATTACAGTGATCATGTTTCTTTGTTGTGGTTTTTTACAAATGTTTCACTTAATCAAACTTCCACAAGAAGCTGCTGCTCACTCTGTGTAAAGTATCCACAATGCGTATTCTCCAGTTTAGCATCAGTAAATGGGATCTGTCTTGCACTCTGTTGAGTGAAATAGACTTTGGAGCCCAGCGGAGTCTAGATTAGGGAAAAGTCAAAGATGAAAGAGGGGAACCAAATTGACAAAAATATAGAAGAAAACAAAGACCATGCAACACAGCAAAAATAAATAAATAAATTATAATAATAATAATAATACAAGACTACAACTAGGAAACAACAACACTGCCATGTGACACAAACATATTGATCAGAGGCCGGTTCTAGAGGACTGATTGTGTTGTTGTGCAGTCTAATTGAAGTAAAATGCTTTTATGTTCCATCTCAACAGGACTGAATGATCCCTCATTTCACAGCTGAAAGCTAAATGAACAGCTAGAGAGGGATATGGAGGAGAGAGATGGCAAGAGGAGAGATGAGGAGAGAGAGTGAGAGAGGGGGGGATAATTATGATCTATAATTGAAAGACCTCTGTCTCTAGCTGATGTTCTGAGTAATAACAAAACAAAATCACTGAGCTTTATTCTGTTTTTGCCAGCAAACATTACAAAAAGAGAAACTATTACATCCATCCCACTGTTTTATTTAGAACCTGTTCATGCTGAATTCCCTGCAGGAAGTATCGACTATGAAGTATATTAGTGAGGAGGATTTGCTACAGCTGTATTTGGTTTTAGACCTAGGGCCAGTACAGACTGCCTTAAATCTTCTGACAAACAAGAACTGGTGTTTGACACCCACAGTTTGTTTTGGATTCATTGAACTGCATTGTACGCTTAAACATACAATATGTCATTTTCTGCCGATGGGGGTCTCTCAATCAGAACAATGGGTTTAAACACAGACTTTTAATGAGGTTGTGAAGTTGCGGGAGATTATAGTGGTTATAGTTTTTATTGTTAAAATTAAAATGAAGTCGAAATGTATCTGTTTACGGACAGGTTTATCCATCTGAGTTTTATTTACGTTACGCTTACTAAGTTTTTCTCATGTCATTCTAATGAAATAGCTGCAGTTTCCTCTTACATAATTACATTTTTTATTGATTCAATTTGTATTGGTAGTGTTGAGTTATAAAAAAGTTATAAACTTTGTATGATGCAGCCAGGATAGGATTAAGAAGCATTGGGTCCGTTAAGAGGTCAGGATGGGCCTTTTTCTTGTACCTCACCTACCCCCTCTGTCTCTGCCAGATAAATAGAACTGAAAACTATTTAACATATAGAAAGAACCCGATTGTTTCACACCAGGAAGTAGCCTTATGTCTCCTGTCCCCTGGGGTCCTGGTCTAGGCTAAGACAATACAATGCTAATTAAACTCTTGATGTTAGTTTCACATTTACACAACAGAACCTTTTGTTCTGTAACCAAAACGACCCCCACAGGTGCAGTGTTTGAAGGCAGGTCATTGGTCAGCAAAGATGCGCTTCATGTTGTCATGACAACAGCGGACCAATGAGAATGGATTTGTATGTGCCAGGTGAAAAGGAACCGCCCCTAGATGCAGGGGATAAAACAGTGGGACTTAGGACTTTTCATCACTGCTTTCACGTTACTCCGTCAGGGGGAAGCGTGGATCCAGTCCGCTGCAAGCTGCAGGGTATTCATGTTTGATGTGTCTGATCACTGGTTTCACGTTACTCCGTCAGGGGGAAGCGTGGATCAGTCCGCTGTCAGCTGCAGTGTTATTATGTTTGTCTGTATTGTCTTTGTGTCTGATTGTCTTTGTCTTATCATCTTCATCACTGCTGTTGCATTAAACCTTTTCCTAAAACTCAATTTGACCCACAGCCTCCTTTTCCTCAGAGATCCGCACGAACCCGAAGTTAGTCATAAAATTCTAACAGTAGCTGACCGGTAAGCAAGCAGGAGAGGTAACATTATCCAGCAGCTAAAACCACAATATTACAATATATTTCACATCAGTGTCACTTTTTGGGTGTTTTCAGCACCGGGGGGAAAGGGGTTGTTTGGAACATCGCTCAACAACGCTGAGACTTACTTTGCAGGTATGGGTGACAGGCAGAATCTCTGGGCAGTAGTCAAAGACAGATGGCCTGTATTATGACAAAAATCTCACAGCTGAAAATCTCCACCTTGACTTTTTTCTAAACTTGGTGCCTAAACTTAGCTGTCGTTGCCCTACAACAATCACATTTTGCTAAACTGAACTGTTAAGACAGCTAAACGCAAAGAGGTGGGGGGTGGGGTTCCAGCAAGAAGAGATTTTCAGAAACAACACCATTACACCATTACGGGTTGTCCCTGCGCTGTCACTACTCAACAGAATGGAGGATGAAAGGCAGGAGGGGACAAAACTAGGGCCTCCATGAGGGCTCTGTGTAGAGAGGAGAAGGATGTGTTGCTCTCCTCTTTCCTCACAAACGTCTCATATTTTCGCAGCAACCAAAACAGGGGTGTCGCCATACAGGAAAAAACCCTCACCCCCAATTTCCACCAGCTACTTAATGGCTGAGGATCCGCTCCGGAAAGGCGGCAGAGTCATTAGCTTTCCATTAAAGTCAATGTGTGTATTTCCACGGATTGCGTCCCGACCTTTGCCCAGCTCCGACGATCTGCAGCCCTGCGAAGCAGATCCGCAGAGCTTCTATTTTTGCCGGATACCAGAGACCTCTGCAGCAATTCAGCACACGGCAGATGTGAGCACAGAAACAAAGCAAAACATGCGGTTAATTTTCAAAATAAAATAGTCCGTGCTCACAGCGGATCATATGTGCCTACACTGCACCTTGAAAACACAGCACATTGTTGTTTCCTCTCTATTCCTTTGGATGGAAACAAACTGTCTTTTTTTTTGTGGTTGTATTCTACATGAATTTGCGAAATTTCATGGGTCCTTGAGTTTAGCTGTCAGTCATGGCCGCAGCCGTTCCACAACAAATCCATACCTGGGGGACATTGATGGACGGCGGACCACGGAGCCGTCCGTGCAGCGCAGCCGCAGCGGAGTTTATTGGCAGCCGTTACGCATCCGGTGGAAATTGGGGATTACAAACCTCCTGTAGAAGGAGCAAAGTCCCAGAAATTTCTTCAGGTCATGTACTAAGTTGGGAGCAGGCCAGTTCCTCACAGCTTGCACCTTGCCATCAGTGGTGGTTCTACATTGAATTACCTCCCCCTGCAGAATTGTTTTCATTGTCTTTTGAAAATGTTGGAGGTGGAGATTGTGCACCTTAAAAAGTGTGTTTCCTGTTGTAATTGTAATTTAATCGGGAGGGACTTTGCTGCAGCTATGCAAAGATGTATTGTTCATTTGCATGATGTAAAATGTCTTGATTAGACTTCATCGTTAAAAATATTTCAAAGGGGTAGAGAAGCCAGACATATTCCCCCCGATGGAGCCTAGAGAAGGGACCTGGAGACTGAACGAAGGAGCTGTCTGCCGGAAAGAAACTCAGGTTGCAATGACTGACGAAGCCCGGAGGTGGAAAGGGGGGAGGAGGGTTGCACGTTTGCCTGAAAAGACAGCTGATAGCAAGGAGAGAAGACATTTAAAGCAGGATGTCATGCTGTGATTAGATCATCACTTTTGTGGCCAGTTCTGGTTGGTTTACTAAAAAGTGGATGCCTCTTAACAGCTGAATAGTCAGGGAAAGATGGTGGTGATTGAAGTTTATTTAGAAGTCTTCCTGAAGGAATTTGCGCCAAGCTTCATTAGTTAAATAACTGGATTCTCTTAAGACTGTTTTTCAAATGTTCTAGTGAAAGATTTGTGCAGTTGAGAAAAATAATTTTGTCTTTTACTTATCTTTTTATGATAAAATATAGTGCTGTTACAAGAAAATATTTAATCATGATTAATCACATTAATGTCATAGTTAACTTGCAATAAATCACAAATTTTTACCTATTCTAAGTGTCCCTTGATTTTTTTTTGTTCCATTATTTTTCCTCATTTTAGTGCTCTTATCAACATGGAAAAGTGGATTGGCTTGCTTAGTACAAATGTTTTTTTTTATTGAAAACAACATATAGCCTTGTGTAGTGTTAAATTTCACACATTCATAACATTCTCACTTGGAGTAGTCTTCACACTTGTAGCAAATAATCTCTCACCCAATGTAACACTTTGCATCAATAAAATGGTGAAAAAATACTTGGAAGAGGGGGCGGAGAATTGGCATCAGCTGTGTGCTTGACCATCAAGTGGAATTTCAGACTGGACGTGCTGCGATGATAGCTTGGTTCAAAACGACAAAACACACAGATCACTTTGGTCTCGTCAATGGAACCATTTGGCAACTTTTAAAAGTAAACTTTCCATCCAATTCAGTTCAATTTTATTTATAGTATCAATTCATGACAATAGTTATCTCAAGACACTTTACAGATAGAGTAGGTCTAGTACACGCTCTTTAACACTCAACAATTTTAGTAATTCCCCCCAGAGCAAGGAACACTGGCGAGGAAAGTTTCCCTTTTAGGAAGAAACCTCGGACAGACCCAGGCTCTTTGTAGGCGGTGTCTGACAGGGCCGATTGGAGGTGTAATGAATAGTGCCAACAGTCACATTAAAAGATAATGAAACAGTGACTAGAAATAGTAGTTTGTAGTAGTTCATGGCATAGCAGGACACTGCACGGCGTTACAGGGGACAGCAGGACGTAGCAGGGCACCGCAGAGCGTAGCGGGATGTAACAGGGCATTGCAGGACGTGTAGATGGACCACGGTGTCAACTCCAACCATGATTTTGGAGCCTCCCTGATCCAAGGAAATACGTTAGGCAAAAAAGAACATCCTACTAAGGAGGAGGGGAATAACTCCCCAGAGCTAGGTTAGTAACATGCATTTCTGGGACATGGATACACACAAATTACCACAAAGCTCAGTATGTCAAAGGAAGTCTCCCGGCAGTCTAAAACTATAACAGCATAATTAAGAGCTGCTGAAAGGCAGACCTGATTTCAGTCCAGTTCTATAAGGGTTGGTAGATGAGTCTGACGACTATGAAGAGAAGCAAGGGATGCCGTGTCTGAAGCTAAACACCCTCCTCGGTCGGTCTAGGCGACCACTGTGACTCCCAGCTATCTAGCTTTATCAAGCTTTATCAAAGAGGAGAGTTTACTCTCAAATGTGGTGACGGTCTCTGCCTCCAGAATCCAGACTGGGAGCTGATTCCAAAGGAAAGGAATCTTATTGGCATCCATTTCGGCATCTCGCACTCGCCATCCACTCAAAACGTAACGTTAGCCTACTACCCCATGGCATCATTTGAAAACTGTAAAGAAATCTTTGACATTGGACATGTTTGGCCAACAAGGGAGGCTGCTTTATAGCGCACTATAGTGCTAGACTATTTAATGAAGCTTGAGTGTATAAGAAGAAAAAATGGGGAAGGGAAAGGAAAGAAGCAAAACGTTTGTAGAGCAGTGAAATGGAAAGTAAAAGAGAGAAAAGAAAGGAGAAGAAACGTGAATACAAGAGGAGGGGAAAGATTGAAGGGGAAGAAAAAGAGATACAAGGAGAGTGACGAAGAGCGGACAAAGAAGTTGCAATGGCTGTTTCCAAGAAACGGAAATGTCATTTAAATGACAATATGATGAGGGAACGCCCAAGTTGCCCAAGATAAGACAGTGGTTCACTGCACCATTATTAATTCCTCATGTCATTCCTCGGAAGTAGTGGAACATCAGTATGACTGTTTAAAAAGCCCTTCTAGGGACGGCCAATGAAAATCTGTAGTCAAATCAGCCAATGCTAAAATTAGGGCGCACCTGTAAACTGCACCTGGCAGGTCTTTATTATTCACTTATCAAAAATGTTAATGGTTAACATTATAAATTTAGCTCAGCCTGGGGAGAAGGTAGAAGCTTTAATAAAAGGAAAGAGACTTCCTTAGGACTCAACCATCTGATGTTGAGTGAACTCACAGTAATATTGAACCCATTTTGTTTTGAATAATGAACCATTATCTATGTTTTGTGGTTATATACTGTGTTGGTGGGTTGGTTCATTCAAAGTTAGCCCCTTCTTCCCGGCTTAACAAGCAAGACAGAGATGTTGCTGGTGGTCGAGCCAGCTAGAGAGTGAATGAAGAGAGGGAATGTTATTGATTGTTTCACGCACAAATAAACGCATACACACCTCTGCACACACATCGCTATGTGTTTTCATGTGCTTCAGTGTTTCCCCTGCTCCTTGTCAAGGTTGCTCACTGGGTGGAGCATTTGCCATTAAGGCTGCCCTATCATGTTTTGTTTTTGTTGTCATTGAGTGTCCGATAAGTGTAAAACTATGACGTTGGTCTAGTGAACTATCAATACTTCGCAACCATAGCTCTTGCATGAATTTGAAAGTAACTGATATTTCCAACTTCAAAAGGGGGAGGAGGAGAGTTGGATGCTTTGCTTGAAATGCCAACTGACAGGCTTGTGAATTTAAGGGTCGATTCTGATTGGTTTAACTGAAAAGTGAACGCCTCTAAACAGTTGAAAAGATGTGGAGAGGGGAACAATTCCCATTGTAAACTCCATACATGCCTCACACTTGTATAGCTTTGATTCATCAGTAGAGAGAAACAACAAAAAGAAAGTTTAACAGCATGCCAAACTTGAATTCACGAGCAAGGCCGATGAGCGCCTTGATCCTTTTATTGACTTCAGGCAGGTGAAACTGACGAGTGAAAACTAAACACAAAGAAAAAGACAGAAGCTTAGTCTCTTGTACAGCAAGTTGTTAATAGCCTACTAAGCTATCCATAATTATTCATATACAACAATGTGCTAATTTCCCATTCACACATTACAGGCTAAATCAACATCAGAATTCAACGTAAATCCAGACACATTGCACTAGCCTTAACATCAGAATAACATTGCCAGCATACAAAACGTGACAGATAATATGAATTCATTGACAAACGAATCAACAATGAATAAGTAATGACAGAAAGAAGTACAAAACTTACAGTCAATGCTGTCGTGCGCGTGAGAAAAATCAATATTCACCATGTTTCCTCTAGTCTATTTCTTCTTCTACTACTATTACAAGTTTTAAAAAAACAATAATTTATTATTTAAAGACACAAAAATAAGAAACGTCATACACTGTCATGGTATGAGAATAAATTTGTCCATACAAAAACCGGATACAACTTTTAAGGATTTCCAGACTGTGTAGAGGAGACACAGAAGCTGAAAACTTTTTTTGTTAGCACACCAATCCCATTCCAAATTAACTTATGTTGTGTTACGTTGTCCAACCCAAAAGACAGGGGACTTTTCATGAGATGGACAGGTATAGCTTTAATCAGTGTGTTGATTCCCGAAATGGGACTGGCAAGCCATGACGCAATAAAAAAAGGTCATATGTTAAAATAGTGCCAGAACTATCAAATAAAGAAATAATATAATAATAATAATAATAACACTAATAATAATACATTTTATTTAAAGGGGCCTTTCTCAGCACTCAAGGACGCCAAAATATATTATGGATGCCACATTCCAACCATCTAGAGAAAAACAAGGATTTGTTTTTAACTGTAATGTCTGCATTCTTCCAAATGATGAAACACAGTTTCAAAGCCAGAAGACGATGTTGGTGAAATTGAGATAAGTTGATAGGTAATTTGGAGGGCAAATAGTCACATCTTAAAAGGAAGGAAATACCAAGTAAGTTAGACATGTGATTAGGAATAAAAAACACAACATATTGGAATATGTAAGACATCTCCTGAGCCAGCTAATTCTAAATTGAGTTTAGGGTGTCTGTGAAGTCCAAAAAGTCTAAACCACCTTTGGCCCTTGATCATATAAAGGCCCCTCTGGCTAAATCCAAATAGAGCTCATCTAGTTGTAAGGTAAGCCTTTCAATTTCAATTTTTTCTTCTTCATTTACATTTTCTTTAGATAAATAATCAAATTAATTAATCAAAAAAAGGTCAATCCTAGATTTAAGTGATAGTTTTTGGTTTTACCAGGTGAAGTCTAGTAGGTCAGGGTTAACAAATCGCCAAGTGTCTACCAAGCAAAGGTCAGAACACAAGGATAGACCCAAATTATTGGCAACAGGACCCTTACTCAAGTTTGGGGGGATTCTATCAACATTGGCATCTACACATTCATTGAAGTCACCCTCCAAAACAATATAAGTGTCAGTATATTTGTCGAGAAATAGTTTGGCATTATTTGATATCTGGGCAAATAAAGTTTTGTTGGATGAATGAGTTATGACCATAAACATTGCCAATAATAAAAATGATATTTTCCTGCTTTACGACTATCACCCATCTTCCTTCCGAGGATATCACAGTTTCTAAAACTTCTCCTTTGAACTGTGATCTCCAAAATTTGACATCCATTTCAGATAAGTAAGTCTCTTGGAGCATTACAATGTCAGCTTCGCTTCTTTTACAAAATAAAAAAAATGCTTTCCTCTTCACAGCGTCACGCATTCCTCTTACATTTAAAGACAAAATAGACGAAGAATTGAAAGAACAGTCCAGAACAATTAACAACTACAATTAACACTTAATCAGAACGTTGACTCACCTAGCTACAAAGGAGAGGTGGATGACAAACCATTATTCATTCAAATATATTAAAAAGATTAGAAATGTCCAAAAGGCCAACATAGAATACAATAACTTTGAGAGCTATGTCCCTAACACAGATTTTGACTACTTTACTCAAAACTTTCTTTAGGTAGTAGCCCAGTTAAAATATTTAGAGAATAAATTGGGAAGAAAAAAGAAAAGACAAAGAATTGTATTCTAATTTAGGCATAATATGGACCTAAAATTGAATCCTTATAAAGCAATCCTAGAAATTACAAAAGAGGGATAAGCCCACAATAACCCAAATGGGCTTGTTGTTAAAAGAAAGGTCCACATTAACCCCTAGTCAAAATACCATGAGCATGACTTTTAACAAGCATTTTTTCTTCTCATCCAACTTCCGATAAGAGGTACTTCTTCCTGTCAATGAGGGTACATGAGTTCTGAAAGGACACCTTCTTACATTCTTCTCGTGCCCTCTTAACTAAGGTTCACGTCTGTTCCTCGCAGCTTTATCCTCGGGAGGCAGAGGATGGTCAGATGCTTATTCTGAAGACATTGGCTCTTCCTGGCAGAATGCCAAACCGCACCTCAAACTCCACGTGCTGTGAAGGGTACGATGATGGATCTAATTCTTTTTTAGGTCCAAGCCGATGTGCAATGTCGACTCCTGCATGCAAATTGTCACTGACGTCGGGCGCAACATGTTGAAGGACGTCTACGATACGGTTTCTCACGTCTTTTCCATTAGTTTCTTTCAAGCCATGAATTTTCAAAAACCATCTCCATCTATAATGGAGGGACTCATCTAAAGTAGCAGACAGGTTTTCTGTTTCTTTGGAAGTAGCCTGTCTTGTCTTCTCAATCTAGGAGATCTTTTAGAATGTTGCATTGTGCATGACAGAGAGCTCGCGGATAGCAGCTAAGATGTCCACATTGCTGTCACTGTTATTAGCCGTAGCTCTCAATGCGGTTTCACGTTGAGTTTTCTTGCTCAAGGGCTTGGTAGGGATGTTTGGCTCAGTAACAAAGTTACCTACTTCAAACGATGGGTTTGAATGCATCCAAGTTTTACCCTAATTTCACGAGAATCCACAGGAGAGTTACTGGAGTTAGCTCTAGCTGCTAGCTCAACTTGTAAATCCTTCTGCATCTTCTGCTTCTTTGATTTTGTTTTCTTCCCTTTTTCATATATGCTCTGGTCTTTTACTCAACTAAATGTATATTTACTTAAATAAAATCACACATATGTTTTTTTTTTTCAGATTCTGATTAAATTATTGGTTGTTTAACCACTTCACTAGAAGTTTCTAGACAAGCTCACATAAACATGTCCACCCCCGACAACACCATCTTGGCCCTCCTACTACTATTACTAGTTATGGCAATGTAAACGCGTTGCGTGCTATGTATTTCAAAATAAAGGTTCCCTGCAAACATTTTACAACAGAATTAAGTTTAACAAATCAAATTAACTTATATCAAACATATTGACAAATATCTTTGAATAAAACCAATAGAGCTGGGCAGCGTTACAATTTTTTAATCACAATTAATCGCATAATTTCCCTGATTCATTGCGATTAATCGCAAAATTAAATAATGAATTCAAAAGTAGTGTATACAGTGCAATTTTTTTTTTTAATGTTCTGCCATATGAACAAAAGTGCCGTAACATTTGTTCTGCAAAAACTAAGCGATCAGGTTTTGTATCTATTCGTACTATCTGTCCTAGCTGCGGTGACTTTATTTGACAAATTCCCCTGCTGTGCAACTTCAATACAGTGTCCTGCACATACAGTGGGTACGGAAAGTATTCAGACCCCTTTAAATTTTTCACTCTTTGTTTCATTGCAGCCATTTTCCA
>NC_048418.1:21673795-21724030 GCF_013103735.1 Etheostoma cragini | reverse complement strand
TTTGGAAAAAGGCTGCAATGAAACAAAGAGTGAAAAATTTAAAGGGGTCTGAATACTTTCCGTACCCACTGTATCTCAGCATAATGTCAGTCAGAGCATGTGAAGGCAGCGCCCACTTTTCATCAGTATAATGCACTGTAACTCCGAGATAATTATGATTACCCTTGAGTCCAGTATAGTCCCTAGTAAGAGCAGCAGCTCGCACATGTTGTAGCGTCGTTGCTTTTGCAGTCCTCTCCTTTTCAAACAACTCGTGTATTCTTCTTGTGATGGTGCGTGTTGAGGGAATTGCATACCCGCCGTCGTCGTTATGATTCTCAGATTCTAGGACCTGCAGTCTGTAGCTATCCAAGTCGCTATGGCATTTGTTAGCGTCTCTTGCCTTTGTTTATCTCTACTTACCCACATGCTGCATCTAACGTAGTCTGCCGAAGCCTCGGGCCACTGTGTGTTTCGTTGAATGATTTGCTGGTAGCAAATATCACCTTGACAGTTAACTGTCAAGGGGATATTTCAGACTGGAAGTACTCCGGTGATAAGAAAATTCAACTTTGCAGTATTTACAAAGCCTGTGAGCGACAAACTTTTACAATAATAAAGAAATAATAAAAACTGCGTTAACGCGCGATAAAAAAATTGTCTGCGTTAATTAAATAATGAGTTAACGCAATAATAACGCGTTAACTTGCCCAGCCTTGAAAACAAATTCTTAATAAATCTGAGGACATAAGATGCCTTATATTTTTAACTGAATTGAATTTACATTTTTACAGCCTCTACTTATTCTCTCTTTTATTTGCTCTGTGTAAACAGCCTGCAGTTCACTCCAAGTTTCAGAGAATTTTTGGCTAGTGACTAGCAGAGTCAAACATGGCTTACTAGGTGCACCTAGTAAATAAGTGCCGTGACATCTCTTCTGAAATGATTTTGGAGGGGGATATTAGGTAGGTAAATACACTGGTTGGCTCACGATTGTATTCATATAATACTCTTATCAGTCCAGGCTAAAGTCCTGAGTAATGAGTTGCTTTCTCTAAAATAAGGGGGCTCATTGATATTGCTACCCTCCTGTTGCTTGCTCATTTTCAGGGTTTTAAATGACTAGTGGAGCCTGATATGGTTGTTTAATTAATTGATTAACATTGGTTGTGATTGGTGGTTTGCTGTGCATACAGAGCCTGCATGTCACACACTAGCAACAGACTTCATGTATCCAAGAACTCTTAAATTGTTGTAAATTATGTTACATTGGACACAGACATCTCTTGTAGATCAGTATAACATTTCCAGCTTGGTGGCTCACTCATTATTCTGTCTTTTCTCAATTTAACTGGGTAATTGCAGGGCAGGAAAGATTTGCTGGATCTTGAATAACAGAGCGAGCAACAGAAAAAGTGTTTAGTAGCTCATACAAATCATACAAATGAATAAAATATGCTTGTTTTTTTAACTAAACCTGTCTATAAGATAAATGCAGACTATCATACTGATGAATAAAAACACTCAAAATATATGTTTAACTGCTAATGTAATATATAGAACTGCTAATTAGGCGTTGCTGTGTGTGATATCAATATATATCTGTGAGATTCGAGTTCCGTTTTACTCCTTAATTTGTCTTCATGGTCCTACAACCATTCAAGTGACCTCAGTGCAGCACAAATATTCTAATAACCCAGTTTTTCCTGAAAAGAAATTATGTTCATAAATTGACGTTTTACAAGCTTTTATAGAAAATAAAACTAGACTTACCAGAGGTTGTCAAAAATCCTTTAGGGCTCTGGGATATTTACATTGTACTACTGACCTTGCGGCTCACACCTTTCAATGTTTTCTGATGTTTGTCTCCCCACGTAACGCTTTGGGTTTCACTTTCACGTCCTCCGTCGACGTATAACGCAGACGCGAGTCGACATTTGCCAATGTCAACTCACGTCGGGACGAGTGGAGCGATGAGACTTGGACCCTGGTCATAACTACTTGCAGTTCTAGTAATGTTTTTTTTTTTTTTTTTTTACTGTATCAGAATCACAAAGCACTTACACATACAAAACAACCAAACAATATATACACACTAAAACAACAGAGGCAATAGTTCAATGAGTGCAATGAGGAGTGCTATGTATGCAGGAGTGAATTGTGATAGTTATTATTTTAAATGTGGAGCATAGTGCAAAGGATGCTGGAATAAATAGTATTATGTTATTATGTTACAACATGAATAGTATGAACAGCTCTGGAATAGGGAATGAGAATGATGAATAAATAATAAGTGAGATATGAGTATAAGAATGATGAGTAAATAGTAAAAAATAAGTGAGATTTAAGAACAAGAATGATGAATAAATATTAAATAAGTGGAATAATAAGTGGAACCAGTAAACATGTTCTGTTTGGAGACAGTGTTGCTGGGTTATTGCTCAGGAATTGAATCTGTATTACATTTTCTTCACCCATCAGTACCTAGTCCCAGTTACGAAAAACCTCATTAGACCTCATTATATTTCAAATTACAATATAGTTCAAGTTGTGATTGTGTAAAATGGTCATGTCATACAGCTCATTAACCGGGTGGCTCTAATTCCTTATTAGGCCAAATGCATATTATGAAATATTATGTAAAGTCGAATCCTTAGAAAAGCAAGCAAGGAAAGTTTGTTTAGCACTTACCACAGACAGAGGGCCCTATTTAATGTTCCAAGCACACGGCGTGAAGCGCATGGCACATCCACTTTAGCTACTTTTCAAGGAACGCCCTGATCACATTCACACAGTTACAAATTCATACCTGGAATCACAGTCTGATCTGCTGGCAACTTTTCCAAAAACCTTGGAGAAATTTTGAAAAATAAACCATTAAATGGCACTTTCTGGAGAGTTTTGTGCAAAAAATGGAGAAATCAAGTCTTACATGATATGTGCAAAACTGTAGGGTTAAGACCCTTTGCATTGTTGTAGTATCAACAGGTATTAGGGCATTTAGCATTAACAGTATTTACATTTGTAACTTCTGATGATATAAGAACTGACCCAGATAAACATAATGAACCACATGAAGAGACAGTAGCATATGTCAGCAACAGCTGAGAAGATTTGGGTCTGTGGTGAACAGGTCCAGGGGTCCATGGTGTAGGGACCAGGGACCCAAAGTTAAATTAATGTTGTTGGATCAACTAAGACCACTGAAATTCTAAGGAATGAGAACCACTGTTTTGCATAAATTCTAATCCTTTAACCTTTGTGACTAGGTTTAGTAATGTTTGGCCCTCATCCTCTGTGCCCCACTTACTGTATTTACTTTTTTCGGATAACAAAGACTATTTGTTCATTTTATAAAACATTGAATTAATTATTTACAGAGATGCACCGAGGTTAGAGAAGCACAATAGTGGCCCAACGTTGCAGTATTGTAGGCTTATATATTTATAATTTAAATAGCCTATAGCTCAGATGTGATTCATCAGATTTCTGCTCATGTTTACAACTTTGTGCACATTCAAAACATAACTCCTCACATCTCTGTTGTCAAAAAATTTGGACAGTTGTAATATAGTCTGTTATGTATGTTATTGCTCCACTGTTATTGTGGATCTCATTCAGACCGACAGACACAGAGGCCCATCCGGGTCTCTGGTCTCTGACAGAGTTTAGAGGTGTCTGTACGCTGCTCATTATCGGAGGTCCACGCACGGGTGCAACGCGTCGCTGTCCACAGCAGAGGAATACCACTAAAATGAACTGAAGTTGCTACGCTTACCAGCCGCGCTGCTCACCTCTATCTTTTCAGCGAGAGTGGACACAAAGCAACGGACGGGTCTCTAATACTCAGAGCTCATACCTGAAGCCGGGGAAATCCACCTGGGATGGCTCGTGAAAAACAATGTTTTCAGTTTGCGACAATTTCAAAATTCCACAGACAGGGAGCGCTCTTGAGCCCCGATGAGAAATCGGGGGTGTGGCGTGTGAGCGTGTGAAACCAGTCAAATGCGCGTGTCTCACGGGCAATGCGTGAGAGTTGGCAGCCACGCAATGATTCATGTAATAAATGTACTTTATTCGCTGTTATGGACGCGATGGAATTTAAATTGTATGCTTCTGTAGCTAACCAGCTCTCCGTTGCTGGTGTGGACCAACATACTATAGCTTCTCTTAGTCCCCCGGCAGGCCCCGAGGAGCCGGGCAAGTGGGTAAATGTCTGAAGAAGTGTATTGCTAGCTCTAAACAGGGGAGCGCACATGGGGGCGCATGCTCTAAACCAGAGCCTATAGCTAACCACCAACCTCTTTGCCTTTGACAGTTTCTTACCACTCAGTAACACACCTGCTGAGAAGCACACTCTGGTTATTGGGAGCTCTATAATGTGGAAACTACTGAAGTTTTGGCGGCTACAGCGGCCACAGTCGTGTTCGTCCCTGGGGCCAGAGCGAGCGATGTGGAATCCTATCTAAAACTGCTGGCTAGATAACTGGCAGGCTATCTGGGGAAAACCTGATCTTATTTGGAGAGACGTCATTTATCACTTTGGATAACATGAAACCATACCGAGTCTATTATCGGTCATAAACTATGACATCCCAGAGTTGAAATCAGAAATCAGAGGTGCAGCGCTACGCGCTTCTCTGTACTTCTGTTGGAGCTGTTGCCCACTCATAGTTCCATAACCACGATGTCTGTTCCCCCGAGATCGGTTAATCAAAGGCTATACTTATAAACCTAATTGGATATAAAACCACCACTGCATGATAGAACAGATTAGGAAAATTAGATGTGGACTAATAAATATGAAATCTCTGTCTTCTAAAGCCCCACTAAACTATTTGATATCAAATCAATGACAATCAAATTGAACTATTCTGGCTTACCGAAATACAGTTGTGTCATGAAGAATATGTTAGTCTAAATGAATCCACTCCTCCCAGTCATAATAATACTCATATTCCTCGAGGCTCTGGCAGAGGAGGGGGAGTTGCTGCCATCTTTGACTCAAGCCTGTTAATTAATCCTAAACTAAATTAGAACTCGTTTAAAAGCCTTGTTCATAATCTTCTACATCCAACATGGAAAACATAAGAGCCAATTATATTTGTTGTTTACTGAGCTCAGGGTCTGTATTCTGAATTTTCATCTGAATTCTAGTTTTCTCGTCTAGTCTAGTCCTTAGAACAGACAAAATAATTATTGTAGTTGATTTTAGTAACCATGTGGACGTTGACGAAGATAGCCTTAACATTGCTTTCACTCACTACTAGATTCATTTGATTTCAGTGTGCATGAGG
Source organism: Etheostoma cragini (assembly GCF_013103735.1). NCBI lineage: Eukaryota > Metazoa > Chordata > Actinopteri > Perciformes > Percidae > Etheostoma > Etheostoma cragini. The sequence goes on along the minus strand of NC_048418.1, from coordinate 21,718,754 downwards.
TCACTCACTGTTTAAACCACACCCTTGACCTTCTGCTGGCATATGCCATAGAAATTGAAGATGTAAAATTGTTTCTGAAGAATCCTTTATTATCAGACCCTTCTTCAATAGCTATCAAATTCTTACTACCTGACGATACAAAATTAGATAAAATCTTCTACACTAGATGCCTGTCACATAGATCTGTCAGTCATCTAGCTAAATTTAAGGAAGATATTCTAACATCAATTAATTAAATGCAGTGCCTTGATATAACATATTTTACTGATCACTAAATACATGTTTGAAATGAACAATGAAGGATTTTGGTGTAATATGTTTCAAATTGAGACTGGGGATATTTGATAAGTGAACATTGTGTGCAAAACAGTCAAAACACTGAACATGAGACAGACAATAGCAATATGGGGTCATCGGCAAATTACAAACACAAAAGTGGTTTTCAAAAGCAAAAACGAAAACAGGAATTTAAGGAATAAAGTAAGTTAAGTTACCAAAACTAGGAAGCTTCTTTAAAAAGATAGAAAGGAGAGATCAAGATTGAGCTGGAGCAAGAGAGTGAAGCACCTAGAGCGACCGTTGGCTGTAACAGCTCCCTGGCTAGCACCAGTGGATCAAGCAACATTGACACAGAAGGTGAAAATGTTGAGGAAGGAGTGAGGCACCCACTGCGAGCTGGGAGACTTCTTCTGTGGGGTCATCCAACAGCATTGAGGAGAATGAAGTAGATTCTATGGCCTTCACTGTATATACTCTGTATGAGTATCCAACCAACATGGGTAATTTTCCTGAATATCTATACTCATGTTTCACCTTTCATTAAACCTGTGCCAAGTAGTTTCTAACAGACCTCTGGTAACCAGAGCTTCAAAGCTTACCTAAATTCACCACCAGTCACATGTTTAGGTTGAAGCATACTTATGGTGTGTGGTATAAAACTGGCAGTAGTGGAACTATGTAGATCCTACGCGAGTAAAAGTATTAACATATTTTCATAAAAGATGAAATATCTAAAAAAGACTAAAAAAACTTACTATTTCTGATACGTACTTAAATAAAAGTCCTGCATTAAAAGATGTTACTTGTTTGAAAGTATGTAGGCTAAGTATAATCATCCAATGAAATGGAGTGCATTAAAAGTAAAATCACACAGAAGTGCAGAAAAATATCCCCTGTGACTGTTATACTATACTATATACAGTATATTATTAGATTTTTGCTAGCTACTCATGCATTATGTAAAAGCAGGATTGTATTGTTGTAGTTGGCTGAGGTGAACTTAGGCCTATGTGTGTGTAGCCGTGAATAAGTACGCCATCACCAGCAGTGTTTTTTCATGTTATGGTGCGCCGTCACCGGCAGTGTTCTTTCATGTGTTATGCTTATATGCTGTGTCTCTATGATCCTATCCTGTCCTATTAATGGTAGCCTACTCATGGACATTGCGTCATCACATGCTGTAGTAGGGGGGCCCCCCCTTGATAATTCTGCATAAGGGCCGGGTTTTGGCTTGTTGAGCCACTGGCTACAGCTATTGTTAAAATGTGTTCTAAAACTACCATGAGTACCCGGGAAAAGAAAACCACCTCGGCTGGCACTGCATCAGGGCACAACATGGTATGGAGATGCCAGAGACTGAATGCAATGACCAAGGCCATTACGCCAAATACCCCAGACGTGATAGAGTCTATCTTTGACTCATACACAAATGAGAGCTCTGAGTTGATACACTCATCAGCTTCAGTTATTATTGCTATTATTATAGCAGGCTCACAGCAATTGTGCTTAAGTAAGACAGGTTTAACTTACCGGCTACAAACATACTGTAGGGCAGTATGTTTGTAGCTGGTAAGTTAAACCATCTAATTGGTGGAATTTCAAGGCTGAAAAAAATGATGAATTACACTGACAAGGTGTAATCATAACTGTCTTAAGCACACGGCAGAATTGAACATCAATCCAAGATAATGTAGTAAAGATATGTGATAGTACCATACTGTATGAGTATGAGTTATAGTATACGTATAAGTTAAGGTGTCCAATTGATTCATATAACTGTTAGCACATTACTAATACAGACTGTTATGCAACTATTTATAAAAAATTTCAATTGCTTTTATTAGACTAGCAATTTTTGGAAAGCAACCCACTCCATATGTTATATGCTGTGTTGATATACTTATAAGCAAATATTTGCATATTTTAATGAATAATGAGCCTCATGACTTCATTTTGTCCCCCACTTCTAAAACATACACACACAAGCTTGAACACAGTAAGTAATACACTTTAATTATACACTCAATTAACACACCTCGATCAACAGATTATTTTAATAAATAATATCAGGAGAACCAAAACAGACCAAATAATGATTTGTGTACATCGACACGTTTATCTTTTTTTTATCATTACAGAAGCAGTGGAACCAATAACCAAGTAGGAAGCAGCACGTTATACAAAGAAGAGGGGGTGGGCAGTTTTTTCAAACACCAACAAGTCCAGATTACAAGGTGATTGGTTGGAGGAGGAGGGTCATAACTATGGGGTCCTAGTCCATGAACCCCCCATACCTCTTCTGTAGCTTGCTGCCGTTCTCCCAGGCCCGTTTCAACACCCCCCCACTTTTGCTGTTGTCCACCAGCCACTCAGGCCTGCCCACGCGCCTCATGAACCCTCCGTAACGCTTCTTGAGCCCGCGGCCTAACACCGCCTCCAGCAGGTCGCCCTGCACAGCCCCTCCTTCAGCACGACGCATGAAGCCTCCATACCTTTTTACCGCCTCGCCTCCCTGACCATCCCCCTCACCACCGTGCTCAGCCGCTGCATTAAGAATCTTAAGGATCTCCAGGCGAACATTTTCTTCTTCATCCTGGTTTCCAAGATCTTCTAGCATCCCCTCTGGAGAGGAGGAGCGGCGAGACATGAAGCCACCGTAGCGCTTCATAAAGCCGCCGTACTTCTTGGCCAGCTGGTGTTCCGGTAATGTTACGTCCTCATTATCGGCTGTCAGGGCACCAACTGCTTCCTGTTCTTGCTGTTGGCTGGGGTCAACATTCAGAGGAATGTGGTTTTCTTCCTCCAATAGGAAGTCCTGGCACAGGCGCAGCTTCTGGCTGTCCAGCCCACCTTCACACTCAAGTGAGCATGTCTGGAAAAATCAGGTTTGCGAGTTATAACATCATGTCATGATTCAATTGCAATATCAAAACCTGAATCACTGTGGGTTTTGTTTTTTCCTTCTTCTACAACATCTAAATTGGTCCAGTATTGAGCAAAAACGTTGTAACAGGCAGCCGGGAACCAGGCTGCAATGTAATCCTATCTGGGCGGTTGTCTATTTTGTCCACTAAAAAAGGCTGTTTGTTGCAACTGACTCAGATTGTGTATTGCATATTAAATTGTCTGACAACATTATGAAAAGCATACCTACATATCCCTTTTGTTAAAGACTATGACCAATTTAGGTTTAACTAGAAACAGCTGAGATTGCCAACTTCACCAGACTCCATTTAAATAAACATAACTTTTTGTGTGTATAGAGCCAGCATATTTTCACATGTAAATGGGAAAATTAAGGGTTTCTTTAAACCAAACCAGAGTGACCACTGTTTGAACGGTGGGTGCCCAATGACATTGCAGTCGGTTTTGGCGCTGCTGTACCAGGGGTGGGGGAAAACATCGGTACAGCATAGATTGCAATATTGTCTGTGGCAATACTGTACAAAGAAACCAAGTATTGATCTTTTATTATACATGTATATATGTGTTGATCAGTTTGTCTGCTTGCCATTTTGCATCCATTTCGCAGCAATACAATTGAAGTAAGGTACATAAACAGAGAAATGTATCTTTTTAGATAAAACAGATGTTGACAAAGTTTCCATTTCCTTCATTTAATATTTGGGAAAAATTTGATGTTCAAAAAAAGATAAGAAATTGTCATATATCGCAGAATATTGCAATATGTTTAAAATTCCAATAATATTGTATTGTGACATGAGCATCGTGATGTTATCACTGCCTCTGGTGAGTCCCACCCCTACCTAATACTGGACCAATTTCCAAAAATGATTGTTCCCATCAGTCACTTAGACACAAAATATAGGAAAAAATGGTCCAAGTAAAAAAAAAGAAACCGAATATACCCTTTAATGGCAACAAAGTTCTATAGACAATACATTTATTTGCTTTCATTCTGGTAATGAGATGAGAAGATGAATGTCAATCCTATGTATCATTGGCAAGTATGGAGCTGGAGTCAAAACATATTGTTATGTCACTTCCAAATGATTTTGTGGGAGTGTCACTTAAATGCCTTATTTGTGTAACGTCTTGTTGTTATTTAACCCCCCAACGTCGCACAGGTAGACTTTATATCTATCTAGATTTTTCACTAACACAGCTTTTTTAATCATCCATCCATCCATGTTTTTCCCCCCACTCTAGTCATAAGTGAAACCATGATGATAAAGCTTGATGAATTGTAACTTAAATTAAAATGGAGACCAAACCACACAGAGAGTTCAGCCATCTATCTTATGGTCATTGCACTCAAAGATTTTGTTCAGATTAGTGATAGTAAGTCGGCCGATGCCTGCGCTCCTAACGCCGATTAACAAAAACTGCAGCCAGTCTTGTGAGTAAGGCTACTGTAGAAGAAAGTTAGCGCTCTCCTTTGGTCCATTTCTCCATTCTATGGGTATACTTCGGCCTTCAACCAGATAAATTAGCTCACAGGGCTTGAAAAACTATTGAGTGGGCCTCCTCAGCCCTTACTTCTTCTCCTGACGAGTAAAACGTTTATCCGATTTTTCATTTGGGATGATGGTGGAACGGAAGGCAATTGTAACTGTAAAGCTTTTTAGGAGACGTCCACACGACAATGGAACGTTTAAAAATGTCCCTTTTCCTTCTCAAAACTCCTGCGAGTGACAGCCTACAACTAAACAGACTAAACAGAGTCAAAGCAGACTATAACGGTGTTAAATAAATGTTTGGCAATTATGTGTCTCATCTGTCATTATTATTACATTGTAGGGCATAACAATTTTTGAAAATAATCTAATTGAGATTCTTTTCACCAGTATTGCGATTTAATATCTGATTATTTTTTAAGCTCTTTGTCTTCTGTATTTTTCAACAAAGACAAGCAATACATCATTATATTGTATGAACAACACAAGATTAGATAGATTAAAAAAAACTGTCCTTTCCTGGAGACCAGGACTGTATGTGATGCATGAATTTATATGAATAAAATCTTTTATTTAACTACTTCATCACAGAAGAATATTGAGCACTGATCAAGCCTAGTTTAAACATTCATAGGAAAGTCGGAAACAAATCACACAAACTAAAGTGCCAATTGCGCGAATATTAAAACAAATATGTGGATTTAGCTCCCTTACTGGAGCTGCTGCCCCCGCGACCCGATATCGGATAAGCGGTCGAAGATGGATGGATGGATGGATTTACTAGTATTTATATGGTTATTTAACCAGAAGTTCAGGTGGTTCTGGCCTCTGGTAAGGATGCATCCTGGGCGCCTCCCTAGGGAGGTGTCCCAGGCACGTTCAGCTGGGAGGAGGCCTCGGGGAAGATCCAGGACTAGGTGGAGGTATTACATCTCCAACTTGGCCTGGGAACGGCTCGGGATCCCCCAGTCAGAGCTGGTTAATGTGGCTCGGGAAAGGAAAATTTGGGGACTAGGCAGTTAACTAAGTAAAAATATAGTACAGTATATATTAATATTACTGAGCTCCAGTCAGTAACAAAACAAAAATGCAGAAAATAAAAGGAGAGAAATATCTGCCTGTTCCTCCTTGAAAATCTTTAGGTAACTCAAAGTAAATGTAATCACGGTCTGAACATTATTATCTAAATATTAATTGCAATTACATCTAGTCATTAACAGCAACACACAACGCAAGTGCAGTGAGTTTGGCACTGCCAGCCGTACTGATCATGAACACACAGGAAGCAATTTCTCACCATTAACAACTCCCACTCCGATCCAGCTCCGGTCAGTGTCCTTTATACTCCCATCAAATCCGTCTTAATTCATCTTAAAAACTACTCCAGACTCCGGCCATCACTCTTTGACTCCGTGGCAGAAACAGATGCTCTGTGTAGCCATGAACCCCGGCTTAGTGACTGTATTAATCATCATGTTTTTGCCAATAAACTCTGTGCTACTGCTGGAGGAATTTCCTCGCTTTGTTTTAAAGTACGTTAATATGGAGTTAACATTACGCTTTCAAACATGTCGGTGAGTGATGCCTGTCGGGTGGTATTTTGCTTACTTGACAAACTGGAATTCAGCATTTTAGCCATTCAACTGTTGTAGATGGCATTGTGTTGTTTTTTAAGTGCTACCCCGTGAGGTAGCAATGTCAGCAAGACCGGATTTGCACAATACCTGAAACTGCGCATCATCTTTTTGTAAACCAAAATAGTCCCACAGACGTGACATACTATTCCTATTTGGAACTAAAGTTTTTGTTGAGCCTGAGGCCATGTACAACAAGTATGGCAGAGCGTTAGCGGGGCAAGTCGATGCTTTCTCTGCGGATTGCAGACTGAGCTTGTGAGTCACGTGACTAAATCAAAGCCTTTGCAATTAGGAAATCACATTTCATGTCGCGATATTATTGCAAATGCGATTAATCGGTCAGCCCTATTACACTGTATTATCTTATCAGACGCAGAAAAACAACATGGAGAGATATTTCCTTCTTTATAGAGCTGTGTAAATTGAATTATTACTTTATGTTATCACTATTATTATTACTTCAACATTATTTATGGGACGCCAGCCGACCTGCTGTATAAATATCAGCATCAGCCGTGAAAAAAACAAACATATCAGGCAACCACTAGTTTAGATAGAGAAGAACAGACAAAGACTACACAAAAGAAAGAAAGAGTCATGAGGGAGAGGTGACAACAGTCAGCAGCTGCTTTGGGAAAACACAACAGCCTGTTTTATTCTCACTTACTCCGTTAACTTAGAAAAACACAATTTCTCTCTTCAAACCATCTGTCCCAGGCTGTTTCTCACTCATTGACACAGGGTCCTATTCATCTAATGGACGCCTTTCCTATTAAAAATGTGTGACTCCCACACCGCCACCCACTTATCCCAGTCATCCTTTAACTATGTGAGTTCATATAACCCCAGTGGCAGGACTACAATCAGACTAAAGGCATCTGCTGAGCCCTGGGGGCTGCACACTGCCAGGAAAACCTGCTGCCAATCTCATATGTGCCATTGGATTTCATTTATTTGATGGCATGAAGCACGGATTCTTGCTGAGCTTTTAGCGCTGCGGGCTTATGAAGACAGAATTAATGAACTGGAAAATTGAATTGAGGACATATTGCCACCTAAGGGGCTAGGAGAGTGGAGGGCAGCAACACCCTCTAGTGGCCATAATGGGGAGGATACAACAAGTAATTATTGCATGAAGAAGAATAGAGACAACAAAGACCAAATATGGATTGATTTTAAAAATTGAATTGTGACATTTTTACATTTATCTTGGTACAGCTCAAACTACAGTAATTCTACCTCAATGGGATATAAAATAAGAGATTGTTGAATGTAAAAATGTGTATAAAATAAGAGATTGTTGAATGTAAAAATGTGAAGTTTAGATTTTTCTTTTTTTACCGTCTCACTTAATGTTTTTATATTAATTAAGCAAAGATCTCAATATCACAGAAACAGAAAGGAGAGCATAAGTCAAGTCAAACATATGAGAAATGTTAGGGAAGTCATGAAATCCACACAATAGAAATGTGTCACTCACTCAACTGATACAATTACACTTTATGTGACTTTATGAGGAGGAGAAACCAGACTGCTGATTGTTACTCACACTGGATTACTTTACTTCTTTAATTTATTTATTATCAAATTTACCAAGGGTGAGACATGAGACTGTCTCTGTAACCTTACACATTTCAATGCAGGCTATGAATTATTCTTCGTCTGCAAGTGGGTTCTAAATATAAATAAACGTTACAATAATAATAATAATAATAATGATAATAATACAGTGACATTACCAGGGAGGAGAAACCAGACTGCTGTCCCAGCAGACGGTACACACACAGGGCACACTCCTTCCCGCACTCCATTCCAACCACCAACGACACACACGCGCCAAGCAGCAACATCCACACGCAGCTGCTGTGTGCAGGGGTAGCCATGGACTAACGGCAGATTAGGGCAGAAAAGGACAAAAAAGTTCAAACTTGTCAGACTTTTAACATGGTTCTCCAAAAATACATGTCAGATTCAGGTCAACAGGTCATTTAGCAATTACTAATCATGCGACTATTGAAGTTATTGTTACTACAAATTCTGCTTTTTTTGCACCGCAGCCTACTGCTATCTTGGCCAAAAGTCCATCATTTGAACACATCTTTAAATCTGTAAAGTGTATCTGCCTGAGCTCGATGCTGTTCAGACTGTGACTCGTAGGCTATTAGTCTTAGTGACAGCATAGTAGTATTTACTGTAGTAGAAGGCTAATTATATTAGCGGTTGTCTCCTGTAGCCTAAATGAAGAAGTTGTGTCTTACCTCTGTTATTTTTAACGATACTTCAGCTGGTCTCTGCTTCCCTTGGGGGTTAGCAGTGGAGTGGGTAATTGTTGAGAGGCGCGAGCGTGTGGACCCGGTATATGTATCCGCGGCTCGTTGTGTTGCTCTGTGCTGTCCAATCAAATACGCACAGCCGTTCTCTCCTCTTCCCCTCACTTGCCGCGCTCTGACTTCGGTCAGTTTTCCGTGACACAAATTGTAGCACCGGACCGCCAGTTGGAAGAACAGCCGTTAAACTCTCGGGGAGTCCTCAAAGTGCTCGGTGAAGTGTTGCGGCTGGTGGCTCCGCGGCTTGTTAAAGTAGTTAGAGTGGTTTACGTCATCGGGGATAATGGGGAGTGGGTGGAGGGGTTAATGAGAGATGTGACGTGACAGCCACACGCACACCCCTCCCCTCTTCCCTACGCACACAAATATTTTATTTCACACATTGATTCTATCAAGTCATCTGTTTTATTGCTTCCCAGGAAGTCTGGGGCGTAGATAATAAATGGCAGTCTACCTGTGCGGGAATACTATTTCATGTTACGTGTGTGTGTGTGTGTGTGTGTGTGTGTGTGTGTGTGAGAGAGACGTTTTGTCCTTAAAAAAGGTAGGTTAACACGTTTAAGCTTCCTGGTGTGGTTGGACAAACAGTTCCGCAGGGTTTGGGCTATATGACTCCTGATATGAATATATGAATCCACAATATTTTTTCGTGATGTTTGTATTATTCAAATTTTCTGTTTGAAGTCTGATCAATATTGAAAAGTAATGCACTTGTTACATATAATTTAAAAATAATAATACCTGAAAATGGTGCCTATTCAGTTCAATACAAATTGCTTTTCTGGCACATACACTAAGAAAGTTTCATAGCTTTTAGGTTTATTTCCGTGATATGTGGCCCACTGAATATTCGCAGCAGGGCCGAAACCAGGGTTAAGAAGTGAGGTCGAGACTTTCAGGAAAAGCAAAATTCATACCAACATAACTAATGCCACATAACATAACACAAACTAATTATACAGAGGATATGTCACAATCAGTAGTAGTACATTAACTCAAGTACTGTACTTAAGTACAGTTTTGAGCTATTTGTACTCTACTTAAGTATTTCCATGTTTTGCTACTTAATACTTGTATTTTACTACATGTCTGAAGGAAATATTGTACTTTTTACTGCACTACATTATTTGACACTTATAGAGAAAATATATGTACTTTATGAATGTTGTGATGCTGTACTTTACTAGTAATCTACCCAGTAGCATGCAAAGAATTTAAAATTGGCTCCATGTAGGACAAACAACAAAATTGAAACACTTGCATTTAGCTGTGGTTGTTAGTGATTAAGTAGGATAATAGAGGCGCCGTGGTAGCTCACATGGCTCAATCCTGGTCAGACAGAACCCACCCATGTTCTATCGGACTCGCAGTCTTTTTTTTAATACTTTATTTTTTATGAGATATGAACATAAAAATAAAATAACAAAGACAACTAGGACAAGCGGCCGAAATGGGTTTCCTCAGGAGGGTGGCTGGCGTCTCCCTTAGAGATAGGGTGAGAAGCTCAGTCATCCGAGAGGAGCTCGGAGTTGAGCCGCTGCTCCTTCGCGTCGAAGAACACCTGCCTGGAACACCTCCCTAGGTAGGTGTTCCAGGCACGTCCAGCTGGGAGGAGGCCTCGGGGAAGACCCAGGACTAGGTGGCGAGATTATATCTCCAACCTGGCCTGGGAACGCCTCGGGATCCCCCAGTCGGAGCTGGTTGATGTGGCTCGGGAAAGGGAAGTTTGGGGTCCCCTGCTGGAGCTGCTGCCCCCGCAACCCGATACCGGATAAGCGGTCAAAGATGGATGGATGGAACTAGGACATGAACTCTGCAATTCTGCAACTCTGGAAAGTGGATGAAAATGCAGCAGGAGACTTAGGAGAGGCGCTTCAGGATGCTGCAGGAGAAGCATGCAACTACAAATTCTGTGTCCATGAACTTGATGCAGACCTTAATGACTCATCAAAGCCAACCAACACACTGTGTAAAAATCCCCAATATCATCCACCACACACTGTGGCCGGGGCTGCCGTACAAGGTGCCACCTGCTCATCAGATAAACACTCACACACATTCACACTCCGATGCGCAGCACCGGGGGCAACTCGGGGTTCAGTGTCTTGCCCAAGGACACTTCAACAATGACTGCAGGGGCGGGGATCAAACCCCCAACCTTCCGATTGGCAGGCAGCCGCTCTACCACTGAGCCGCAGCCGCCCAGTGTGGAGGCGGAACTATGGAGGCCTAACCTACAAACCCCTTTGATCTGACCCCACACGACCTGTATCAAAATGATAGTGCTAAACTAAGTGAGAAGAAGAAGAATTCTTTAATTTGTAATGTATTTTTAGTTGCAGTTCTAATTTTCTTTACTGAACAGCACCCAGTACTTTTTAATCTCTTTGTTGTATAAATTATGCTGTGCTTTTACTTTCTATTTGAGCTGTACAGTATAGCTGTATTGTTATACTTTCTTTATTTTCATTGTTTTTTAACTAATACATAATAACTAAATGTAACCGTGTGTCTTTCCATCACAGTCAAACAACATGAAGTGATATGTAATTACAAACAGAACAAGAAAACAACTATTTTGATAATACACCTTAGTAAAATAAATACTTTACTCTAGTAGGTTCCAGAACATAACAGACAATTATTGTTTCAAAACAGAGCAAGCAATAACGTACATAGGGTGCAAGGGCCCAAAACAATGTCCCTACCTACATAATTGAAAATTTAGCAGATAATGCATTCCTAATATTTGCCCCACTCTCATCACCAATTACACGTCTGCAGGGTCTGGTCGTGCATCATAATCTTCATCACCAATGGATTCTTCATTGTGACTCTCACAAAAATTGTGAAGGAAGCAGCAGGCCAAGATGATGTCACTGATTACAGTGATATGAAAATCACATCGTCTCAAAAGCCACCTCCATCTTCCTTTCAAGCATCCAAAAGCCCTCTCCACAGTCATTCTGGCTTGACTCAAGCAGTGATTTAAAGCAGATTGTTCTGGTCTTATCCCTCTCCGGGTATGGCTTCATTAGCCATGCTAGCAGTAGATACGCAGCATCTCTTATTATCACAAGAAAACCATTTCTCAAGGAAATCTTTTCTTGCAACACTGGCCGGAGTGTTCCATTCTGTCCTCGTTTATAAAGCAGTCCCTCCAGGAACACACAATGTCTCGATTGCAACAATTCACGCTAATTAACCAATCTCCATGAATTTAGTGTGACTTGCAATTTTGTCGAATTACCAAGATTTTACCGCAAGTTTGACCAATAACCGAAGTTCCCCACAACTTCCACCAATCGCAGCAGTCCCACATGGCTGACCTGTGGGTCAGTATGTGACGCTGAGAACCACTGACAAAGCGGGAATAAGAATGGGTTGATGTAACACATGTACTTTACGTTGTCAAATTAATTTCCTTGTTTCTGATATGAAGATGAGATGTGTGTGACTTGAACATGTCATATTTGCCAACAAAAAATCAACCTCCTGCCAACCTGTACACATTTTAATACCAAAGTACACAGTAAAGATGTTTTGTTCTAAAGACGCTAAAAGCTGTCAATCCTGTCGGCTCTTTGCAGCAGGTGGGCTGCTGCTCATTTCGCTCTGTGACTGACACACATAAAATTATACACACACAAAGTTATTCACGCACGCACACAAACGGCAGATGTATGAATAACCGCAGCTGAGTCGGTAATTACACTTTTACCTGATTTATTTAATAAATTATTAGTTTGTGTCTTAATCCACCAGCCATTTTCATATTATACCAGCAGAGCCTTTTTGGTAAGGTTACTATAGGAACACTCAACCCAGTATTTTTATCCTTTCTGAAACAAGTGTGCGTTAACTTAAGTGTGTGACCCATGTTGGCTGAGTCCTGCAGCGGCCAGGGTTCAAATCCAACCTGCTGCGTGTTATCCCCCGATCTCTCTCCCCCTTTCGTGTCTATCCATGCTCACCATAATAAAGGGAAAAGCCCCCCCAAAAAGAATTTGTAATCTATTTTTGCAATTATCATTGTCTCCTGCAAATTCCTCACAAGAAAAATACTAAAGACTGCAACTTTTATCATCATTTTCTACAAAAGCGGCTGTAAAATTAGACATTTTGGACTTGAACAATCTCTAAAAAAGGCTGTGAAATCCTGGAGGGACTGATAATATCAGGAGTTTGGGAATACGTGGGCATCATGAACCCTCCCTGGCCAGCCAATGTTGACAGCCCAAAACTCCATATTGTGTTCTACAATTGCAGGATTGCAGATTACAATCCTTTGCAATTGGCATAGTCAACTGAGTCGTGAGATGATGCCAGAATGCAAATATGAGTGCCATCCACAGCTCCTGTACACTGTGGGGACCCCCACCTGTCTCGGAATCCTCTGACTATTTCTATGACATCGGCAGCTAAAGGTGTGTATTGTGGCTTTAGGTTGTTGTTGATGGCAGTGACAACTTGTTGGGGGAAGACTCAAGCAACTGACATTCCCATACCAAAGACATGAGAAATAGATCTGAGCTCAAGATTGGAGGCCAGTCTCCACAAACATATCACCACACATCCCAGTCTCACGGCCTTTGTTGAAATATTCACGTAATTTAATCTATTGATTCATGTACTCAGACACGTTTTACCTTGTTTTTTTGTGATGGTCAGCAGGTTTTCATAGTAATGTATTTCAATTGGAAGCATCCTTTGTGATCACAGCACAATTCTTTCTGCTTGTGAGGCTGAAGCAGAGAAGCTCTATACAGCTTTTATTTATTTATTGGTATTTTTAGCCCTATAGTTTCTGTTTTAATCCACAAATATTCACGAGATTTTCACGTGGTTTATATGTTTTTATTTTGATGTTAGTATTTCAGTCTTATTGCCAGCAAAGCTGGATAACTTTGTTGTTTGACATTTTTAAAACTGTAATGCTACATCTATTAACATTTATTTAGAAGTTATCATGGAATTAATTGGTAACACTTTATAAAAATGGTACATGAATTATTTAGATTTTTTACAATACGTTTATTAATGCATCAATTAAGGTATTTGAATCCTATGGACTTCTGATTTATTAATGATGTTCACGTCTTCTTCCTCAGGTAAATCTGTAGTTAAACGGACACAACAAAAAAACTGTCCAGTCACAGCATTGTACATATATTCTAACGAATTATACTGTTGAAATCATGATTAACTAAAAATGTCTTCTTCAATACTGGGAATGTTTGTGGCCCTTTAAATAAAGTGCTGACCTGGTATATATTTAAAATTGATAAATAAGATATGATTAGTGATGGCAAAATTGAAATGGATTAAGAATTGAAGGAGTGGGTTTGCAAAATTATACTTAGGTAACTAGATTTACACAATATATAGTATACTGCAGACGCAGGGGGCGGCTGTGGCTCACAGAAAGAGCGGTTGCCTGCCAATTGGAAGGTTGGAGGTTCCCTGGCCCTGCAGTTCCATGTCGAAGTGTCCTTGGGCAAGACACGGAACCCCGTGTTGCCCCCGATGCTGTGCCATCAGAGTGTGAATGTGTGTGAGTGTTTACCTGATGAGCAGGTGGCACCTTGTACAGCAGCCTTGGCCACAGTGTATGAATAGTGAGTACTTTGAGTAGTTGACTGTAAAAGTGGTATATAAATACAGGCCATTTACACTTTTATATGCTTTATAAGGAACTTAAACAGTAATGCCTGAGAATGCTCACCCAAGCAGAATATTTATGAATTTGACTTTTTACTAACTTATTAGTGTCTGTAGACCTGAAAATTGATGATCTGTAAATGCAAAGTGCAAATGTTTGCATAACAAACGTTCAAAAACAGCTTCAAGATTCAACTTAAATCTTACAAAAACAACAGAAATACACAATAGTTTTAGGCTATGCATTGTGCCTAGACCTGCCAACAAATGTTATTGTTAGAAGAAAACAAAAATATCCTCAGACCTATAGACCATTACTGACCTCAATCACACCGGCTCCCTCAGAATCAAATGCCCTGCCAATCTCCTGCTCCACATTCTCTCTGCTGAAGTATCTTTGAATATCCGTTTCAACCAAAGTCTTACTCAAGAACACAGCGTGCTATGTACCCAAATCAGAATTTTCTGTTTTAATCCACGCAATCCTTATGTTCTTTCTCCCTCAGCAAGTTTCCTTGGATTAGGGAGACTGTGTCCTTCAGAACCCTGCTGCGTCCTGCTATGTCCAGCTATGCCCTGCTCCGTCCTGCCAGATCCTGCTGAACCCTGCTGCGTCCAACCACGTCCAGGTATGCCTTGCTGTCTAACGCTACATACTGTAACACCCTGCAGCGCCCGGCTACGACATGACTACTACTAATATTTTGAGTCACTGTTCTATTTTCTTTGTTGGGATTGTTATTACCACTGTGGATCACATCCCCAACCGGCACCATTAGACACCGCCTACCAAGAGACTGGGTCTGACAGAGGTTTCTTCCTAAAAGAACGTTTCTTCCTCGCCACTGCACATGACTGCGCTGTCGCACCATCCATAATCCTGGGGGAATTACTAGAATTGTTAGGACTTTATAAATTATAGAGTGTTGTCTAGACTGACTCTATCTGTAATGTGTCTCGAAATAACTTTTGTTGTGATTTGATACTATAAATAACATTAAATTGAAAATGTCTTTCTAACTTAATATATTAAGTTTCATACAAGAATATGGTGTGCATTTAGACTGTAGGAGGAATCAAGTAAACACAAAGGCGAGGATCTTGTGTGAGCAATAAAAGTTATGCCACAATGAGGCACAATTTTCCCACTGGTGAATAAACTTGTGACAACCGCAGTGTTACAGATAACTGTCTAGTTATAAGCAACACTGCTGTCAATTTTAATGGGAACTTTACTATGTTGTGGGGTTTATGACAAACCAGTCATCAAAATATAATAGTTTTTGCAGATGGTATGCATTTGTAAGGATTCAACACACTGCATGTCACAACAACTTGATGAGCAAGGCATCTGTAAGCTTCCATGGAAAATAGCTTTCACCTGCTCCATCATTGTAAAAAATTTGTGTCCTCTGCAGTTGTGGGTCTTTTGTGATACTACGAAAGAGGAATTTCAAGAGGAAATCATGCATGGCAATAAAGGCTTTTGTTAACAAAATGTTTTTCTGAACATCAATGACATTCAAAACAGTGAAAACTGAAACAGATATACAACACAGCATGTGTTTGTATACACATATGTACTGCAAACTGACGTAAGCACCACACAGATAAGAACATCCGCCTCTGCACCCCCAAAGTGAACATCAAATAACTATCAAATATAAAATATATAAATGCATATGACACTGTTGTCAAAACCCACGCAACTAACTTAGAAAGAGACGGCATCTTGGAAGTTTGTGATCAATACTGTATGTCGTTGTAACCAAGTGTTGACCCATTTCATAGGGGTTTGTTTTCAGCCCTAGCCCTTACCACTTGGTTTCAAGGGCCAAGTGCTGGGGGTAAGAGGTAAGGGTAAAATGGAGAAATGTGATTCAGCCTTAATCTTTCAGGCTATTATTTTAGTCTTATTACCTGTGAAATATTACAGTATGCTGTAAGACAGAACACTACAATATTAGCTGAGCTGGGCGCATTTACAGTCAATACAATGCAATGCAGGCATTCATATCACAGAACTGGACAGCGATCAGCGGGTCCTTAACGACAGTATCGCTTCACTGTACATATTTAATCAGCGGTTTTGTCACTAGCAACAATACGTAGCTAAGTTTTGTTCCAGTAAGTTATTGGAACTTGGAGTGCTGTATTTATCTAGCACTTTTCTAGTATTTACGACTACTCAAAGCGCTTTTTACATCATACAGGATACATTCATCATTCACAAATGTATCCTGCAGGGCCAGGGATTGAACCCCCAACCTTCCGATTGGCAGACAACCGCTCTACCACTGAGCCACAGCCACCCCTTAATGATTTTTTAAAAAACGCAGAATACTCCGGAAGTGACCTAATAATTATTGCTCCACGTCAGTGAAAGTTGTACGTCAGAACTTATACAATAAAAATACAAATACTGGGGGTTTTAGGCCTATTGGCAGACATCCATTTAAAGTTTAGCCAATGGCATATAAAGAGCCTTTTTTCCATGTTCACTGAAGTTTCTCAGCATGCACTCTAGTAGAATGGGTCTGGTCCAAGTAGTCATAAAAACAGGGCATCAATCTACTCGTCATACTTTCGTCTCGCAGTCAGATGCACCAAACGCCAGTTATAAGCTCTCCTTGGTCATCTCAATTACACCATTCGCATAATGCCCTAAGCAAAACCCTTTCTATCTAACCTTTTGTCCAAAGCCTGTTATGGGTGGGTTCTATTTTTTCTAGTTCTACTATTTTTCTACCAATTAATTGATTACCACCTTAAAAAAGAAATAATTAAGTGTCTACTACTTGTCTTTTAAGCGCAGTAATTATATACATTATTGCAAAATTGAGCAGGATCAAGCATACAACTTAATGATTGAGATTAAAGATGATACATTTATAGGATTCAAATAATTGTAACTGATTAAACAATTGAACTTGATAAAACAATTAAAATTCAAAACTCGCTTAAAATAAATCCCATTTAATCTATACTGATCAATTCCTAATTGAAAAAAGGTTGAAGGGTGAAAGCTGAATGCGATAGAAGAGGTGAAGAGCGTGTTGCCCTGGCCAGGGGGAACATTGCATCCTTCTTCTGCACTTAGCTGTGTGATCCGTTAGAATTCTGAAACTTCATACAAAGTCTTCATAATGTCTTTAAATCCACAGCTGCTTTGGCAGTTGAACTAGAGAAGAACTTCAGCGTCCAATTTCTCCTTCCGATGGGTTGGCTATGGTGGGGACCATCTGTGGCTTCTGTCTTTCAATTCGACTGAAGATGATTTCTGAAGTTATCTTTTCCTGTTTTCTTGTTCAAATCCCAGCTCTTATTCTAGTTGAGGTTGTCAAGTCCGGTGAGTCCTGTCTAGTCCAACGCTTTCAGAGAACTGCCAAGGAATAACCCCAATATTTGCCTGTTTCTGCCTTATATACAGCTGGGCACACTAAAATTTCAATCGCCCCTCTTTTAGGGCCCTGTAAAGTATTCGAGTGAAAACAGAGACGGAACCCCCACATCATACATCCTCCCAGACCAGCCATCAGACGACATCCACATCTATTCATCTATCTGCACATTCATAATATTCATTAAAAACTTAAACTAACATATTGTTTGGGCTTGGTCCTTGCTAGTGAAATGAAGTTAATCTGTTAACTTAGGTTCGGGAGCAGGGCCACGCTCGTTTTGGTTCTTTTTGATTCCACACTTGAAAAAATCCAAGCGTACCAAAATGCACCGTTACAAATCACGCAAGAACGTCCACTACTCTTATTGGTTTCTGGGGGTGGGAGCAAGAAAGTAAATACAGGAACAAGGTTGTGTGTTCTGGACTAATGCCTATTTCTTCCATCTCCATGGTCAAACTCATGGCTCATTTAATTAAAATGATCAGACATTGTTTTGCAAGACGTTACTGCATCTGCTCTGGTCACTGAGACTTTGCTTTGCTCTGCCTCCAATTTTAGCTGCAGACGGTTTGACCACAGAGATATGCGAGTGATGGACGGCGAGCTTGACCGCAGTTTATTTCTGTGATAGAAACACTGCATGCTGCTACAGTTTGCTACTCTGCTGCATCCCAGTCTGCTAAACACACCTGACTACAGGAGACATTAGCTCAGACTTACAGAGTTTGAATAGTTGGTGCGGTTCGATTATGAAGCACGTTCACCACAAACGAACCACTCCAGAGTTTGATTGAAAGCGTACCAAGACCACCTCTTCAAGCAGCTCTCGGTATGCTTGTTTGGTTTGCTTTTGGTGCGCACCAGACTTTGAATGCCGTGTTCTCACCTGCCCAAACAAACCGCACCAGTGGGATGAACAAACTCTAGTTTGATTCAGCCAAACTAAAGGCTTTCGGTGTGAAAACGCCCTCAGTCTCCTCCACCAGGTCATCATACATCCTCCCAGACTAGACATCAGATGAAATCCACAACTACTTGCACATTCATCAAGTTCATTAAAATCTAATCTTGTTAGTGAAAGACATTGAATTTTGAAATTTACCTAGCTTAAAAATGTTTCCATTTTAATTTCATAAAGTAAAAATTTTAATTTGGCTGAGAGAGAAAAAAAAGAGACTAAAATCAGATCAGTTTGTTTTTACTTTGTTCACCAACACATATGTAAAAACTGCATATCAAGGTTGTACCATTTGTCCTTTTCTTTATGACAAATTTGCCTAACACATAAGTGTACCAAATTAACTATGAATATAAGTTGTCAAAGTGCTAAGATGTTACAACACAGTATTATTCAATGCATGATATACATGCAACAGTCTCAACACACTGTATAAGGCCAAATCTTCCCTTTACAGCTAGAGCCAGTTCTCTAACTGAACCATTGCAATGAACATTCAAGAGGAAAAAGTACATAAAAAGCTTCAAAGCTACGTTTAGTACATACGTTTATCAAACCTAGTACAGAGCTGAAGCAACTGAGGGCAGTTCATTCAACACTTCCACACCCTCAATTACAATGGCATTGTCTTCAGGTGGCTACTGCTGTCCTTCCCGCTCATTTTGGATGTAAAATACCACCATAGTGAGCTGCTCCAGTTCCTTCTCCGCAAGTCCTGGTCTCGAGTCCTGTAGAAGGACATGTCACAGACATTTACATCAATGCTGTTACTACTAATGTCATATGCTGTAGTAACTGTGCACAAACTATGGGACAAAAATGTAACTGACCGTATTCCTACTCTAATACCTCAGTGATTATTCTGATGCCTTAATCAGAAGAAAAAAATTCTATCACTGATTTATTAAAAGGGTTTATGCAGCACTGCAGATGCACCCTAAGCACTTTAGATCATTACTTTTGATTAGAGCAGCCAAATGGAGGACAAAGCAAAGAGTTACAGCCTGGCGGCAAATTACCTAGAATCCAGTACAAACCACAAATTCTATGTTTCCTCCTGGATATACCCAAGGGCGTTACATATTTCAAACTCATCAACGTATAATATTAATGAAATGCTTTTCTGTTTAGACAACAGTGTATTTTCTTTGAAGAAGGCACCATCAAAGAAGGAATTTTAAATGTGCATACATGATCTCTCAGGCTGTTTAACTATAGAATTCAAATTACAAGCTTGACCTATGATCATCTGGCAGTCAAATATTTGTTGCAAAGACTTTAAAATTGATACATATTAAAAAGATTTATGATTCTTTCAGCAAGTATATATTCCACTGGTTCAGCAACAAACCTGGAACCCATGATCTTGCAATACCTGGCTAATAGTCTTTTTAGTAATTGGTAGAGAAAGAAAACCAATCAAACAATTTAACTCTTGCAAAAGTTCATCTAGAGCTGCATCAGTCAAAAGGTAGCTGTTTTTCACATCAAGGATGACTGAAGCAAGTTTAAGCTCAATATACTTTTTTACAATTTCTACATGGCCACTTGTAAGCGATATAAGAGCTGTATGACAAATACAAGTCCAGCGTCTTTACCTAATAACCTGTCCTGAACCTGACAAAACTTTGAAAATGAATGTGGGAAAGGGAAAAAAAATACAGTAAATAAAAATTTGATTTTAAACAACCTAGTATTTAATCAGTTTTACTTTGGGACTTTGGCTTAAAAAAGTTGACTTAAAAACAAAAAATTGTGAACATGCAAATAACTTGTTTTCATAAAAAAAAAAATTTTATTTTTAGTTATATTTTAATAAACCAAAATATGTTGGTGTAGAGCTGCTTTTTTAATTTAGCTTTTCTGTTTACAGAAATATGTTCTAATTTTGGAATAAAATATTATGTGACCATTTTGTCACTTGTAATGAAGCTTATTTATTTGTGAAATACATTTTTAATATCATGGAATGGTAATTATTGACTTTATCCTGTTTTGAGGGCTCGAAATATTGCAAAATATATTGTTTGGAAAAAAATATTGCAATGTAATTCTTTTCCAATATTGTGCAGCCCTAGCATGGAGTGTAGGGGTGCAGCAGCTGAGAGAGGTAAGGTGGGGCAAGACCATTCAAGGCTTTAAACGCAAATAAAATGAATCCTAAAATGGAAGGGCAGCAGGTGCAGTGAAGCTAAAATAGGTGAAATGTGCTCTTACTTGCTTGTGCCTGTTAAAAGACGTGCAGCAGCATTTTGTACCAGTTGAAGACGAGCAATGGAGGACCCACTAGCCAGTGCATTACAGTAATCCAGCCGAGTGGTCAGAAAGGCGAGGATTACTATCTCAAAGGATTGTTTCAGAATGACTAGTTTGATTTTTGCCAGCTGCCTTAACTGGAAAAAGCTAGACTCCACCACAGCTTTAATCTGGCTGTCAAATTTAAAATCGGAGTCCACTTTTACCCCTACATTTTTTACAATTGGCTTGCGATACTGCGCCAGAGAACCCTAGCTAAACAACTAGGGGGGAGGTCGCAAAGGTGCCACCAAAGACCATAACTTCTGTGTTTTTTTTCAGGAAAATTTAGAAATTTAAAGGACATCCAAGCCTTAATGTCCTATAAACACTGTAGCAGCGGGTTAACCGTGTTGGAATCAGATTTTTTTGAGGGGGACATAGATCTGGCTGTTGTCCGCATAACAGTGAAAATAAATGCCATGTTTCCTGAGAATAGAGCCAAGTGGGAGTAGATAGAGAGAAAATAAAAGAGGGCCAAGCACTGAGCCCTGTGGGACCCACATGAGAGAGGAGCAGTGGAGGACACCAAGTCATCAAGGCTGACACAGAAAGTCCAATGTGACAGGTAGGACCTGAACCTATGAAGGTAAATATGGTGCAAAAGTAAGAGCGCGCAGATGCGCAGATGCGATGTGAGCACTTGTAAAATAGGACTTGAGAGCGCAGATGGGAGCGCAGATATGATGTGAGCACTTGTAAAATGTGACTTGAGAGCGCGTAGATGCGATGTGAGCACTTGTAAAATGGGACTTGAGAGCGCAGATGCGATGTGAGCACTTGTAAAATATGACTTGAGAGCTTGTGAAAAAAATCTGTACTCGTGTTTTTTGTGTGTGTTTTTTTCACTTAAGTCACTTTTCCAGTACAACCACAACTCAGTGATTACAACCTCTCGTATCTGTCGCTGCAGTGTGCTCTCTCGCATCACACAGCGGCGAGTCTGCGCTCTCGAGTTTTGCAACACTTCTTGTGATACATTTGGTGCAAAACTAATTTGTACCTGTGGACTTAGTCTGTGGAGCTCTGAGCCAACAGGACGCCAGGGTCAGCAGGGTTTCTATCGCCTGATGAGGGACAATTCTGTCCGGCTTATTTATGCAGCATGAAAGCTAGCGTTTGCTAACTAGCAGCCAGCCCGCTTCTAAATACAATACCTTTTAATTATCTCAATAATTTTTAACAGTCCAACTGAAACACTGGCGGTGAGCTCCAGGTCCTGCAGACGGGCCACCGTCAGTGGGGCTCGGCCTGCGTGGAAACATCGCTAGAAAGCTCCGCTGCCGACCTCGATGTGATCTGATCTACAGCGGGACACAGAGAGCTCCAAAACCGGTAGCAGAGGATCAGCCCCCCCGGAGCACACCGCCAGTGTTGTTAGCAAACTAACCCCGCTTATAAATACATACATTTTAGTTATCCTAACACTTTTTACAGTCAAACTGAAACACTGCTGGTGAGCTCCAGGTCCTGCAGCCACGGACGAACCGCTGTCAGTGTGTATAACGCCTGACTTTTAAATTAAATTGTATTTATTTGCAAGTGTGCTTGTTGGTTAGTTCGCTAACGCTAGCTTGCTATTCCACCAACACTGGCGGTGGGCTCCGGGAGGGCTGTTCCGCTGCTACCGGGTCTGGAGTTCTCTGTGTCCCGCTGGAGATCAGATCACGGCCAGGTCGGCAGCGGAGCTTTCTAGCGATGTTTCCACACAGGCCGAGCCCCACTGACTGCGGTCCGTCTTCGGCTGCAGGACCCTGGAGCTCACCGCCAGTGTTTCAGTTGGACTGTTTTAAGTGTTGAGATGATTAAAATGTATTTACAGTATTTAGAAGCGGGCTGGCTGCTAGTTAGGCAAAGCTAGCTAGCTAACGTCCTGTTGGCTCAGAGCTCCACAGACTAAGTCCTCAAGTAGGGCCTACAAATTAGTTTTGTACCAAATGTATCACAAGAAGTGTTGCAAAACTCGAGAGCGCAGACTCGCCGCTGTGTGATGCGAGAGAGCACACTGCAGCGACAGATTCGAGAGGTTGTAATCACTGAGTTGTGGTTGTACTGGAAAAGTGACTCAAGTGAAAAAAACATGAGTACAGATCTTTTTCACAAACTCTCAAGTCCCATTTTACAAGTGCTCACATCGCATCTACGCGCTCTCAAGTCATATTTTACAAGTGCTCACATCATATCTGCGCTCTCCAGTCCTATTTCACAAGTGCTCACATCGCATCCGCGCGCTCTCACTTTTGCACCATATTTACCTTCATATGAACCACTCCAGTGCTGTGCCACTGACGCCCACCCACTGCTACAAACAAGCAATCAGGATTTCAAGGTCCACTGTATCCAATACAGCAGTCATGTCTAAAAGTACAAGAACAACACAGTGACCAGAGTCAGTAGCTAAAAAATTATCATTAAAAACTCTTAAAGGCTCTGATTCTGTGCTGTGCAATGGTTTAAAACCTGATTGGAACATTTCAAGAATATTTTGTTCATTTAAAAGGTCCATAAACTAGGAATATACAGTCTCCTTTAAGATTTTAGAGAAGAAAGGCAATCTGGAGATAAGCCTAAAATCTTCCAAAATAGTAGGATCCAGCCCAGTTTTTTTTTTTTAATAAAGGCAGCACAACTGCATGTTTAAGATTCACATGGACTATTCCAGAAGACAGACTGTTGTTAATAACTGTGATACAAGATGGCCCAACAGTGGTAAAAACCTCCTTAAAAAAATCAGGGCGGGACAGTATCATCTGGAGAACCCGAGGCCTTCAGATGACCCACAATGTTCTGCACATAAGGCAGGGTCACAGGAAACAGAAACAGAAGGTAAAATAAGTGCTATGGTATAAGTGACTTTATCAATGAAGTAGTTAAGAAAATTCTCACACACTGCAGGAGAGGCCTCAATTACAGTCTGAGGGGCATTCAAAACAGAGTTAATAACTTTAAACAACACAAGGTTTACAACCGTTTAAAGAATATCAGAAAATTATTTTCTTTTAGCCTCTTTCACAGTGGATTGGTAATGACGCCAGCAATACCTAGTATTTGAAAAGACACTTGCAATTTTTCCCTTTTCCACTTTTGCTCAGCTCTTCGACAATCCTGTCAGGCAGTGCGGGTTGTTTCATTCAGCCAAAGCTCTGATTTGTTTTAGAGCTGCATGCTCTGTAATGGAGCGGCAATGTCTATAGCAGTTTGACAGGTGTCGAGAAACCATAAATCAAGAGCCTCGAGCATGAGCCCATATAAAATGAGCACTTCCTATGCTTTACATAGCAATTGTAAATGAGTTGCAAAGGTATGGGGCGCCGTTTGTAAAGCGGCTCACGCTGAAAATAACAGCAACATTTTGTCACATTTAGCTTTAAATAATATTTGAAAAACTGGTATGAAATTTTGAGGGTCACTTTCTTGCACATTTATAACAATATTTGTCAACTTGGAAATATTTTAAATAGTTAAATCCAAATATTAAATGTTACACATAAATGTTAAATGTTAAATCTAAATGCTAAATCTAAATCTAAATGTTAAATTTAAATCTAAATGTTAAATCTAAATGTTAAATCTAATTATTAGATCTAAATCTAAATGTTAAATTTAAATCTAAATGTTAAATCTAAATGTTAAATCTAATTATTAAATCTAAATCTAAATGTTAAATCTAAATCTAAATGTTAAATCTAAATATTAAATCTAAATCCAGATCTAAATGTTTCGGGTGAAACTAAATATATAGCTAATATGCAAATTAAACGCCGGTAACCGGAAGTACCAAAATAAAAGCTCGGTCAGTGTATTTTTATATTGTCAAATAACAATAATCAATACAATAATCAATCTTTAAAAAAATAACAATAATCTCATCGGGGATATGGACTCTTGAACTTGGATAAACGTGATAATAACTAGATTAGATTTAACATTTAGATTTAATATTTACATTTAACATTTAGATTTAGATTTAGCATTTAGATTTAGATTTAAGATTTAGATTTAGCATTTAGATTTAACATTTAGGTGGAACATTTAATATTTGGATTTAACTATTTAAAATATTTCCAAGTTGACAAATATTGTTGTAAATGTGCTGAAAATGACCCTCAAAATTTCATATCAGTTTTTTAAACATTATTTAAAGCTAAATGTGACAAAATGTTGCTGTTATTTTCAACGTGACCCGCTTTACAAACGGCGCCCCATACAAAGGCTAACAGAACTTGGACGCACATGTATTGATCTATTTAGACATGCCTTCAGAAATAATCCTACGCATAGTTAGTGTGTTAGTGTGCGATGCATCTTTAACAAGCAACACATAAATTTATGATTAACTTATGTCTTACTGATTAGTTGACCACATGGCGGGAGCCCATCTAAAGTGTGCACTTCTCATTTGTAAATGAGATGCAAAAGTTACTTGATACAAAAGAGACACAAGTAAAAAAAAACATTACTTTAGGAAAAGGGAAAGAATTGTCAAAGTGCTGGTAAACGTACAAATATTTATTTAAAACTAAATAAATTCTTCTTTTTGACACATGATGTGTTTTTAAACAGTGAGAAAGAACACACACCCCAGGGGAAAAAAGGCAATGAAAATAAACTATGAACAATGTGGCACTGAACAAACAAAAAAGAAATGCTTCATTGCAAAATATAAAAAGTAATTACAATAAATAAAAAATTAAAAAAGAGTCATCAGGAATAACAGCGGCTGTGCTGGCTGATGAATTCATTTTGACTGATCAAAGGTTTTTTTCTACGCTGGCACATTTTATTTAATGTGTCATGCCTGAGCGCGGAAATTGGTCGCCAAAGATGATGCACAAAAGCACCACACCAGCTGCGGGTGAGCGCCGCAATTGTTTTTATTGCCACAAGTCAGGCCATTAGATAGCCGTTTGTCCGGCTCTTAGAACGAAAGGACCACACTAAAATGTTAAACATCCTGCAGGTGTGGGTTTCATTAACGCTGAAAAGGGTTAGGGTTACGTAACAATTTGGCCAGAGGAAAGGCCCTCTTCTCAAAGTAGTTAATGATCCCATTTCGGTTGCGTCCACTTGCTGTTCCCCCTCTGTCTTTTCTGTCCATGTCCATGTCCATGTTTGTCCATGTGTTTCCTGTGTGCGCCATTACGCATGCACAGGCTTGTAAACTCGGGGAAGTTGTGGATTTGTCTGAGTCGTTTATTGCTACATTAGATGAGGGTCAGCCCTCCATTCCAGTGTCCCCTGCTACTAAGTGAGAAAAAGTACCAAAACGTGTCGCCAAGTTTGATCTCTTTCCTGCTGACACAAACCTGAGTTAAAACATTACCCGAGAAATGTTGGTTGATTGCTTGATGCTCAGATAAATGGTTTGCCTCTAAATTCATGTCTGTTGACTGTTGTAGTCGCTGAGGAAGACAGAAAGCCTGTTTTTTTTCTGGACAACGGTGTCTTGATGAGACGGTGGAGTCCCGACTCATGAGGTACACGTTGTTAATCAGGTGGTTGTGCCAACAGAATATTGAGCACAAATTTTGAGTCTTGCACGTGACTACAGCCTAGCTGGAAACCTGGGTGTTAAAGAAACAATTTCTTTTGGCACGGGCTAAAATTTGAGGTAGCAAAGTATTGCCACACCTGTCACACATGTCAAGTAGGGTAAAGCCCAATCAATCTGTTATATTTTGACTGTGATGAGCGCAGTACCTTGAGGCCATTTCACTGCGCACTCTGAGGGCATAGCCAGTTGTGAAAGCTCTCATTAAATGTTTTCAACTTTTGGTTTGCCTAATACCATACAGAGTGACAAAGGCACACATTTCATGTCCAAACTGTTTGCAGAAGTGATGAGAGAGCTAAAAGTTAGACATGTAACATCAAGTCCTTTCCATCCAGAGTCTCAAACGCCCACTTGAGAGGTTCCAGCAAACATTCAAGTTCATGTTGCGTAAATATTGTCTCGAGTCCAACCGAGAGTGGGATAAAGGCTTCCCTCTTCTGTTATTTGCTGTACGTAAAACTCCTCAAGAATTGTTTGGTTTCAGTCCTTGAGTTGGTTTTTGGTCATACTGTGTGCGGCCTCCTTCGGCTCCTTAAAGATAAGTGGTTGTCAGAGTCGCTAAAATCTGAGCATAATGTGCTGGATCATGGGAGTTCTTTTTGTGAGCGTCTCAACTATGCGTGTCAATTAGCCCGTGATAACATGGCACAAAGTCAAACTAAAATGAAGCATTGTTATGACAAAAAGTCTGTTCTTCATGTGTTTCAACCAGGTGAAAACGTTTTGGTACTTCTTCTGTTACCTTGATCCAGTTTGTAGTCTCGGTTTCGGATCAATACACGGTGGAGAGGAAAATCAGTGACACAGACTATGTTGTGCAAACTCCAGACCAGAAGAGAAAATCAAGAGTATGCCATACTAACATGCTGAAACATTACTTTTCCAGAGTGAGTGATTCCCCGCAGTCTCCTGCTGTGCCCGTGATGTCCATGTTTGTTCCTCAGTAAAATGGTTAAGAAGAGAAAAGTGGTTTGATGCCGGCCACTTGTTTGAGAAATTCAGAAATACTGGGTAACTTGGAGGGTTTTTGTCCCATCTGTCTGACTCTGTCCATGCGGATATTGCAGATTTGATTGTGCATAACTTAGTGCTTTTCTCTGACCATCCTAGTCAGATGTCTGTCCTGGACCATGACATTGATGTGGAGGGCCACAGATCCATTAAGCAACATGCATATAGAGTAAATCCATGAACAAGGGCTATAATACAGCAGGAGGTGAGTTATCTAGTTGAGCGTGGATTAGCTGTTCCCAGTACTAGTGCGTTGAGCTCACCCTGTGCTTTGGTTCCGAAACCCGACAACCCCCCTCGTTTTTTTTTACAATTGTCAAAAAAGTTTGTTCATTTTTTAACAATTGTAACAAAAAACACAGCACCAACACAATGGATGGAGTAGGAATGCCCCAAGGCTCCATACTGGGGCCCATTTTATTTTCTTTATATATTAATAACTTACCAGAATACTGTTTACATGTTAATGTCCAGCTTTACGCCGATGACACTGTAATTTTTACTTAAGCAAAAGATCCTGTGGAGGCAGCACGTGTTCTCTCAACAGCTCTTACACACATACAAACATCGCTCAATAGATCTTGTCTTATTTTTAATGTAAAAAAACTGTTTGTTTATACTTGTCAAAGCAATTTTCTACTGTTATGCCTGCTCAATCGGGGGTGATGTTGGGTACAGAAGAGTTGGAAGTTGTTAATGAATGTAAATATTTAGGTGTGATTATCAACTCTAGACTCTCTTTTGAAAACCATGTTAAAATGATATCCAAAAGAATCGAATTAAATCTTCATAATTTTAAACAAATCAGAGGATCTCTATCAGATTCATCTGCTCTGATGTTTCTGCACTCAATTATACTTTCACATGTGAACTATTGCATCACTAGCTGGTCTGTCAGGTACTACTACCCTAAAACCAGGTGAGCTTCTGTACAAGAAGGCACTTAAGACTCTGGATAAAAAAAAAACTTTCTCTTATCATCATTGCAATATAATAGAGAATTATAACTTACTGAGTTTTGATAGTTATTGTAAATTTTCTTCATTGTGCTTAATTTATAAAGTACTTCATGGCCTGGCGCCACCTCCACTGCTGGAGTTTATTAATTATAGACACACTCGGATCACAAGAGCCGTTGTAGACGGGGACTGTGAGGTTCCTTTTAGAAAAACCTCATTCAATCATAATGCACTATCTATTAAAGGCATTGCATTATGGAACACACTTCCTCCAACTATAAACGTCCCACTATGGCCTCCTTTAAGAGCCAGGTAAAGCTGGGGCTAAGAGCTAACCAAACATGTAATCACCGCTAACTTGTGTTTTCCTTTTCACTAATGAATTGTCCTGTTTTTTCTGTTTTTTCGTTTTTCTTCTTTTCATTTTGTTTCTTCTTGTTTGTAAATACTAAATGCTACTATCCTATGTCTTTTTTACTGTAACTCCAACCTGCCTATTGGACTGCAGATGTATGTATCCATTAAATCCATATCATTGCGAGCATTAGCAAATCAAACTGGATACAAATTACAGAGGCAAATGTCATCAAGAACCAAATCAAGACTTACATAAATTAGTGTCCTTATTTTCTTTCCACCTCTTAATCTGGACAGTTTATTTTTTGGTAAAATTTCTGGGTTTTCATTTGTTTAATTTTTTTTTCCTCGTAGTACCATTTCTATTTTATAAATACCGACACGTAGGTTCGATTTTCATCTCTTTTAGAAGATTTTGTCAATTAACTCTACATTTTAGTGAGAATTATTTGTTGAATAAGATGAAATTGAGCAGTGAGAGTTCAATTCTGATGAGATTGCGGTGTGAATGTGGTATGTTAAAACGCTGCACAGAATGGCTGGCTTGATAGTTTGTGAGAAACAGTTGAAAAATTAAAGTTGGTTGAATGGTTAATGTGGAACGTTGTGAAGTGTGATTGGAGTTTCTCTGAAAATGCATGAATGAGCAGCTAGCAGTTGAAAATGTATGAACATTTGTCAACTCTGAACCATCAGTCCATCAGTTCTGTAACAGGGCAAAATGCCTGCTAAACGTTAAACATTTACGTATATTTACAATGGACTGATAATTTTAGAAGGTAATTTCATAAATTTTTTTTGTTTTAGACTGAAGTTTTTGTCCAAGGACTTTGGAAAACACAGAGGAAAGGAAAAAATGTCTCCCTCCATGAGAAATTAATGGACAGATCAAAGACAAACTAATATCACAGTTCTTTCCCCCCAGAATGAAACACTAACATGACTTTTGAAAAAGTCTTTCAAAGCCATTTAGTCACAGGTGAAAGTAGCCCAGACTCCTGGTGATGGAGACTGGTCTGCCATGATGGCTTCAGCTGTTCAAGGAATCCAAATCCAGATCCAGGTGGAACAAGTTCATTCTAGGTGCTGTTGACTACCTGCGCTGCAGTGAAGGACACCCATAACAGTCTATGAGGACACCCCACACCGTATTGGATCAACAGTCCAGCAGGGGGCCAACAAGCAGCTGCCCAGACGCTGACATAAAACATGGAGAGTCGCTGTTGCTGACTTCCTACGGTGGCTCCTGACACTGCGACTGGAGACTGGAGTCCCCTTTCTAATGCTGACTGATGCTGACCAGATCAATCCATGCAGGCGCTGGACTGGAGGCACACCCAGCTGGTCCATCCGATGTTTCCCCAGTTAAATCTGCAATGAAATCCACACCAGGTGTCAGACGTGAGGGGAGGCTCCTAATTCCATGATGAGTTCCACTCTGTGGCACGCTGAGCATAGCGCCATCATCTTTCCATCTGGATGTTTCCTAAACAAATTATGTTTCAGAAAAGGAGGGAAAAGGAGGGTGTTGATGTATGGAGGGTGCGTTCAGTCACCTTCCATCAAACCGGTAAAAGAATATTCAGCCAATCCTTCAGTAATAGGAGGGTAAGGACTTTTTACTGCAGCAGCAGTGGCAGCCGAGCGGGTGCACAAATGTGACATCATGGGAGCGCTGTGGCCTTTTGCTGTGGGATACTGCTGCCTAACAATGAACCAGCAACGATCTGAGTTTTTGTCCACGGAGACTTTGTTTCTAGATTAGATGATAGGGAACAAGAAACTTTCAAAAATCTGGATTTAAGAATAATTTCCCCAGATTTGCCATTAAGTGAGATTTCAAACCAGTTTATTACATTACAGAGTTGAGGTTAGGTAACTTGTGCGGATTTGGATTAGAAAGTTAACTTTAGTTAGGGTTCTATCTGTTTTCTTTTGATTATACATGTTTATGTTGATATGCTATTCTTTGATTTAGAGGTTTTAAGATTTTTTTTGTTTCAAATGTTAGTCACTAATCACTGAGTAAAATCAGTCATAGGAGCGGAAGGTATTTTAAAGAAAAAAACATTTTTTTCAAGATATAGAGGGAGATGAGGCCAAAGTCAAAGAAAATAAATTGCTTGTAACATCATGTTTGTTTCTTATAACTTTTACAGCTGATGTTTACATTTTTGGTTGTATTTTTATGTTCATGTAATTCAAGACAAGACATTGTTTTCAGTAACATTTATACTATTTTCACATCAAAGGTGTGAAAAAGGAGGGACTCTTGAGTTATAAAAAGTTAAAAACATTGTTTTGAAATCAACGTATTTCTGTGTATGTATGATGCCAAGTTAGAAAAATATGCATTATCTGTGTGAAGAGGTCAAGACCGGCCCTGTTGTCTCTCACTATCCCCGTCTATTCCTTTACCTCTAAAGAATTGATCAGGTCAAGTCTGGCATTTAACAGATGAAAAGGAGCCAATTGCTTCACACTGGGAGGTGACCTCCTGTCTCTAACCACCTGGTGTCTTAGACTGGGCTAAGATAATACAATGTTGATTAACTGTATTGATGTTAGAATTTCATGACAGACATAACACACTTCAGACACTCAAACTGTCCAATGAACTGAACAGAATTGAGGACCAATGCTTTTGCTGGCAAATCCCATGTTCCAGCAATTGTGAAAACTTTGCAAAAAGGTTCTCAAGCTCCTGTAAACTAAACGGAACTTCCATCTTTTTCAATTTTGTTCAAAGTGTCACAGAGTGACTGACTCACAGAGTGGTTCAAGGAATGGATACATTGATGGCCTTGAGTCCCCAAACCAAAGACCTGCAAATAACATGTTTTCTCGTTTTGTGCGTTGAACAAAACTTAACTCATTTATGACACAATAAAAAGGCCAAACAGAAAATTTTGAGGACTTGGAAATGGGTATGCTATCCGTGTTCCAAGATAAAGAAATATTTTGCGGATTACTGAGAGTTCTATTGCGAGTTGTTAATTTCTGATAAACTTCTCCATCGTATATTTCCTTGATACAGTCATGACTGTTTTTCTGTCTATTAAACCTGAACTTCAGTTTTTTGTCAAAACTTTCCATAGCAGGCAATCACTTAAATTGTTCTTAAATAGGAATGAAATAGTAAGTTGACCCCTTGATCAACACTTCATAGGATTTACAGTGGGTGTCTGTATTCTCAACAGACATACGGCATGCACTACAATATTTGTGCAAAAGTTGAAGATGAAGAGAAGTTCTCAAAAAATTGTTTGAATTTCTCTAAATTCCGAAGACATTCAGAAGAAGAGTGATTAGTGTGAGCAAGTCACTTAGCGCTTTAACAGATATTTTGTGTCTGTTTGCAAATTTCATTATGAGTATCAGACTCTCTGCAACAGAAATTAGTGCATCTCTGTAAAGTGGACCATCTCCAGTGTTTTTGACTCCTGTTCCCTCCTCTTTGTTAAGCTCTATGCTGTCTTCAAATGATAGGTCATCATCAAATGTGAAGCTTGCATCTAAAGTCCCCTCCTCAAAAGACTCCTCAACAAATGTATGTGGATGAAAAGACAGTTCATTCTCTGATTTTGAATTAAGGCCAGTGCAATGTGTCTCTGTTGTGTGTTCAAAACACTGGGACAAAGTATGAATGTGTTTTGGATTTGTTGGTGTATTTTTTACTGACTGCTTTGTTTATCATTTGAGAGCAGTGTTTGACTTTGAACACAGGTAAAACTGTTTTGAGGGGAAAGTTTCATTTTGCGAGAGACAAAGGTTTTGTAGACAGTGCTTGAAGATGAGGTTTTGTGTTAGTTTTCAGAAAAAGGAGAAAGTTTCAAAATTGTGTTTTAGCTATTGAGAACAAATGTATGCCTAGTGTCCCTGCCTGATGGTAGTTGTATGCAGATTTGTGTCGCACATGCTCAAATTTAAAACTGTTTACGGCATAACGTGTCATACCCGATGAGAGTTGAGTCAGACCTTACATCTGCACTAGACTCTGTCTGGATTTGTTCAACGTTTCAACAACTTACATTACATTATTTCTGAATCGGAGAATACAGCAGAATGGACTGGTGCTCTCAGGTGACAGAGCGGGTAGTGAACCCAGGCAGGGAAGACAAGTCATGCAGGGCTTGTGATTCCAGGCAGAGAGTGGCGTCAGCAGGCAGGTAGAGTGACAGCAGAACAGAGTGGTAGTGCTTCAGGACACTAAAAAAACAGTATTAAGGTTGGCAGGCAAATAACAGCACGACACAAAAAGATCAGAGACAGAAACTGGCTGGATGTTCACCAACGTGACAGGACACACCTTCCGGCTCCAAACAGATAGCAGCCACAGCTGAAGACGCTGCGCTGATGAGCCACAGGAAACAGGTGGTTGATTAGAAATTGCCTGCAGCTGCGCGTCATCCTGGTAGTGGCCAGTCACACACGCTGCAACTTGAGAGAGGAGAAAAAGATTGAGCAGAGGAGAGGAAAAGAGAGTGAGACTCCAAGAAACCACAGTTTCTTTCCCACTAGTGAATTTGTGACAGACCCGCATCGGGCAGTGCCCCCTAGAGGCATCTGCATTGTGACAGGTGCTGCCCTGGTGAGTGACTGAGAGGCACAAGACAAAAGCATTCATATGCCCTGGAATATTTCGATAGCACCTTTCAGCAAAAGACCATTTAAAGTGCTTTACATAAACATCCAAGAGCAATTGAAAACTGTCTGAAAATACTACTATATACAGATACAAATAAAATAATAAAAATTATAGTGCAGTGTAAGAAATGAATATCTTTTTGATTAACAGCTTGTAGGCACAGGTTGGGAAAAGAAAGGTATGCGGCAGTTATAAGGTCGGAAGAGGTTAGTTATACAGGAGAGAAGCCGTTTGATTTTGTGACAAAACCATTCACAGTGGGGATTTTCCCTATTTTGTCATGTTTGACATCTGTGCATTTTTTCACATTATGCTATGTAGTAAATTGAATGCAAGGTAAGTATAGAAGTCGTAATAAACACAGTTCTGCTCATCTGACAGACATCACAAAATACAGCGTATGACAAAACATTGAACAGCTGATTCAGCTGTGCTGGTCATATTTAAACGGCTCTGAAGCAAAGATGTCTCATGTTTGTTAAATGCCTTTGGGCACAACTCACTCCTTGAGTCTCTCCCTTAACTACGTGGCTCAAATCTCCTCCTGTGGGCAGGACTAAGACGTGCGGAGAAAAATCAAGGGAGAGGAATCAGGAATGCCCATTTGGTAACTTGGAGTTTTTCCTTATATGATGTTGTATGTTGACATAATGTGTTGTAAAACCCCTGAGGGTAAATTTGTAATTAGTGATATTGGGCAAAAAAAAAAAATTAAAACCTATAAGTGACAGTGATCAGTGTGGTGCTGAATGACCACATTGATCATGAAACATCACAATTATCTTCTCTTTAATATTGACACAAGGTACTCCACACTGCTCACACTCCGATCCCACATGCTACATGTATGTACTCAGTACATTTACATAATATCCTGATGAGGTATCTACACACAGAATGCTTGTTTATTCAAAGCGGTGCATTATGATCACACACACACACACACACACACACACACACAGGCAGTCTCATACTTGTGTTCTCTCTTTTACAACCCCAGTTCACACCTTATCTCCCCCACACAGCTGTTGTCATTGGTGCAGCTATAACAAAGACAAGCCTTTTAATTAAGAAAAGGCGTTCTGCTAACATCATCATGCTGCCTTACTGTTTGTTCCCAGCACTCTCTTGTCGGGAACAGGAACCTCAATAAAGATTAACCTGCAATGCCAGTCAGGAGCTGTCTGTGTGTGTGTGTGTGTGTGTGTGTGTGTGTGGTTGTTAGAAACTTGTGCCTTTCAAAAGGCTTTTTATTTATCATGTGTATTGAAAACGGGTGATGTGTGCGAGGCATAGGACAGGGAGGTAAAAAAATTAATGTAATAATAATTAATTAAAAAAAATCTTGTTTTGGGTGGTTTTGTATACTGTGGAGCTAAGGCGATTTCTTTATTTCCTTTAGGCTCCCCCTAAAATGTCACAAAATGCATGGTGTTTACTATTGTGTTAACGTTTTATTGACTAAAAATGCATTAGAAAACAATGAGTTCATTCGGAGTCAGCTACATATGGCAGGTTGACAGGTTTCCTCCTCACACGTTCCCGTAGCGTCATAGTGCATTTACCTGTAGAAGCATGGCGTCCATGGACTTCAATGGGGCTGCTTTAAACAGTTTTTTTTCAGTGCTTTGAAACTAGATGGTCATTGGATAAATGCTGTGATTATGTCCCACCCATAGATGCTCAGCATCTCTGGGGAGTGAATGGAGGAGCGGGCTGGCCAGGACCCCAGGCTTCTGGATTCTGTTTAAAGCGGCTCAAGTCCTACATACCATAATACAATGGGCTAAGGCTGTTTAAGCAGTCTAGCTCTGCTGGCCATTGAGAGCACACTGATAAAAAAAATGCCTTGTTGGTACGACAAGGTCCCAAAGCTTTAAAAAAATAAAAATAAAAACAAGGGCAAATTTACGTATAAATTAATGGACAAGTTTTATGATGTAGGACAAAAATTAACCTGACCATTAGCCACCAATCTCTTGGAGTAGGGGATGATGGGTAATATGATGTATTTTTCCTTTCATTTGCTCTTAGATTTTTGAAGATTGGATTGCCACCTATACTGCAGTTAAAATTAACTCTCCAAAAGTCACCATCCAGCCTTAAGAGAAATTCCTCAGAGAAAAAGTTGTGAATGGAGAATTTGACTAGCCTCCAGACAGAGAGGGCTCCCGAACATACTAATTGCACTTAGTAGGAGAGACTTTTAAACCAGTTACTGTTTAGCCATGGAAAAGCTGACTTACGCCTCCAAGGGAAAACAACATTCTTCTAAATATGGATTGATGGATCTGGAAATAAGATTTCTTGAAAGTCACCAAGCAAGTTTTCTCAATATTTAAATAGCAAGGTATGATAGTGTGGTACTATTATACAACATATCATCCATGAAATCCAAGTTAAAATTATTTGTCATATATACAGTGAAGAAAATAAGTATTTGAACACCCTGCTATTTTGCAAGTTCTCCCACTTAGAAATCTTGGAGACCTGTTAGCCTCAAAATGCCTTTAAAATGTCCACCTCCACTCCACCTCCACTCCATTTATTATCCTAAATTAGATGCAGCTGTTTGAGGTCGTTAGCTGCATAAAGACACCTGTCCACCCCATACAATCAGTAAGAATCCAACTAATAACATGGCCAAGACCAAAGAGCTGTCCAAAGACACTAGAGACAAAATTGTACACATCCACAAGGCTGGATAATGTCCAAGCAGCTTGGTGAAAAAAGCTCCACTGTTGGTGCAATCATTAGAAAATGGAAGAAGCTAAACATGACTGTCAATCTCCCTCGGACTGGGGCTCCATGCAAGATCTCACCTAGTGGGGTCTCAATGATCCTAAGAAAGGTGAGAAATCAGCCCAGAACTACACGGGAGGAGCTGGTCAATGACCTGAAAAGAGCTGGGACCACTGTTTCCAAGATTACTGTTGGTAATACACTAAGACGTCATGGTTTGAATTCATGCATGGCATGGAAGGTTCCCCTGCTTAAACCAGCACACGTCAAGGCCCGTCTTAAGTTTGTCAATGACCATTTGGATGATCCAAAGGATTAATGGGAGAAAGTCATGTGGTCAGATGAGACCACAATAGAACTTTTTGGTCATAATTCCACTAACCGTGTTTGGAGGAAGAAGAATAAGTACGATCCCAAGAACACCATCCCTACTGTGAAGCATGGGGGGGTATCATCATGCTTTGGGGGTGTTTTTCTGCACATGGGACAGGGTGACTAGACTGTATTAAGGAGAGGAGGACTGGGGCCATGTATTGCGAGATTTTGGGGAACAACCTCCTTCTCTCAGTTAGAGCAATGAAGGTGGGTCGAGGCTGGGTCTTCCAACATGACAATGACCCGAAGCATACAGGCAGGATAACCAAGGAGTGGCTCTGTAAGAAGCGTATCAAGGTTCTGGCGTGGCCTAGTCAGTCTCCAGACCTAAACCCCATAGGGAATCTTTGGAGGGAGCTCAAACTCTGTGTTTCTCAGCGACAGCCCAGAAACCTGACTGATCTAGAGAAGATCTGTGTAGAGGAGTGGGCCAAAATCCCTTCTGCATTGTGTGCAAACCTGGTGGAAAACTACAGGAAACGTTTGACTTCTGGAACTGCAAACAAAGGCTACTGTACCAAAAATTAACATTGATTTTCTTAGGTGTTCAAATACTTATTTGCAGCTGTATCATACAAATAAATAGTTAAAAATCATACAATTTGATTTCTGGATTATTTCTTTTTAGATTATGTCTCTCACAGTGGACATGCACCTACGGTGACAATTTCAGACCCCTCCATGATTTCTAAGTGGGAGAACTTGCAAAATAGCAGGGTGTTCAAATACTTATTTTCCTCACTGTATATACATAGTTGCTATCTTTGAAAGCTCAAATACTTTTTTTTTTTTTAACTAGCATACTTTGCCGACACATTGGCCCTCATTTATGAAATGTGTGTACGACCAACAGGTGTAGAACGTACATACTCTGATTCCTACTCAAATCAAGGCATTCATCGATTTGAAAGTGAGCGTAGGCTGCGATAAAGTCCCACGTCTGGTTTGAACTTTTGTACAAAGGTTTTTCGAGTCAGTGTGGACTTGTGGCGTAGAATGTAATTAGTGATCAGGTAATAAGTGATCAACTGATGACTTGTTGGCAGATCTGACTCTTTCAGAAGACCTCTATGTGCCGAGCAACTTGTAGCCTACACACACAAAGAAGTGAGCTTCTTTTTGCCAATTCCTTGATGGTCTTGTGGTGGATACGTATCCAAAAACACTGTTAATGGTAAGGACATTATCACACACAGCAACGCTGGATCATTGCATGCAATTTATCTTTGACTTTAAAAAAATGAAGTTAATTTGTTAACTATGGTTTGGGAACAGGGCCATGCCTAAACCACACCTCTATACACCAGATAAACCCATGTTTACTGTACTGCACAGCCAGCCTTGTTTGTCTCTGATTGCTTGACGAAGTGGGGCAGCGTCCAAAACTCTCTGTTATGGATCCAGAGATAGAGCTAAAGTCACCAGATGTCGATGACGATCTGCATGATGATCTATTAGAAACAGGGTATCTTTCAGTCACGCCGCAGTAGTCGGTCCCCTGTCATGTGTCTCAACTCACATCTATCTGCACATTCATAATGTTCATTAACATCTTTGTGCTGCGCAGCCAGCCTCATTTGTCTCTGATTGCTTGACCCAGCCTCCCTTTCCTTTCTCTTCATCCATCCATCCATCTTGCCCCTCATCCCTTCCTGTTCAAAAGTGCATACCTCTCATGTCTCTGTTACGAATCCCACTTGGAGTGCCCAAATGTCGGGACTCAATTAGCTAAGAAATCACTCTAGCTTTGATTATTTATAAAAATGATTTATTAAAAAACAGAGCAATACATTCCGGGCAGTTATACGTGCACGGTCCTAATGGGACTATTTTCACACCAAAAGGACAAGTTTCACCCATGCTCCTCTTCTCACTCAGTATCTGACCTGGGCTTTATTCCATTTACTTATGCATAAGTTTATTCACTGTATCTAAGTATAATCACAATTCCTAAGTATAATTTCCCACAATAGTCACAATATTGTAGTATATTTTCCCACATCTCACAGAGCCCCTAGACTCTAGGGGGTCTGTAAACTATTCGGGCAAAAAAACTGTTTTCCCGACAGAACCCTAATTCTGAGTCTCCTCCACCAAGTCATTAAACATCCTCCCAGACCAGCCATCAGACGACATCCACCTATCGACGTTCATCTATCTGCACAATTCTTCAACTAAAACATTGTTGTGGTGAGGTTGTTGATCGTGAAAGCATCATTCAGGAAATTATGTTAGAAATCTGTACCTCAGAGAAAATCCTCCTTGACTTTGAGCAGTGCCATTTTCACTCAGCCCTTTTTATGGTTGTTGTTTCTGATGATTATGGTAATTCAAGCTTTAGCACTACTTGCATGAACCAGCCTGTACAGTATGTAAACATGTACACTATGCTGTTCAGTGCTCCTTCAGCCCACGTCACTCTCTGATGAGGTTATCAGAGAGGCTACATGAAATGACTGCTGTTTACAATTAATATGAAAGAGAGACATAGAGATGGTGGATGATGATCAGGATGCTGAGTAGTCTCTCCATACCACCTAGCCTGAGCAGAGGAAATAAGGGAAATTACTAATGCTTTTTCTCCTGGGGGGATGGGCAGTGGAAAGAAAGACAAGGAGGAGAAAGGAACAAGCCCCTCTACATTGATCAACGTTATGTCAGTCTTACCAGTAAAATATTATAGAATACTGTAAGACAGAACACTATGAGGCTATGAGCGCATTTGAGCATATCCCATAATGCAATGCGGTCATTCATCGCAATCACACAGCAAGTAGGCAGCTCTGTAACTACGATATTTTATTTTTTATTTTATACTTTTTTATGCTCCCTGATGGGGAAATTAAATTTATTTCACTCTGTTAGAACTGAAATACATGTTCCTATACACGCACAAATGGAGAAAGTCAGAGTGAGGGGGCTGCGACTGCACAGGCGCCCCAAGCAGTCTCGTATGGTTATCTCTGTCATGTGATTCCCTGGTGAGTTTGTTTGTCCTACTTCCTGTTTTATGTTGGTAGTCTGGTTTCCTGTCTTCTCTACTCTTGTCTAGCTTTGCTTTGTGCTTGTCTGATTGTCCTGACCCGCCCTAATGTGCTTAACGTGACGTCTCACCTGTTCCCCATTACCTTGTTACCTCTTGTATTTAACCCGTGTTCCCTTTGTCTCTTGTTGGATCATTCTAGTTCGTCTGCCTGCTTGCCACGCCTGTGCGTCTCGTCAGCTTGTCCTGTCAGCTTCTCAGTCCTTGTTATCGTGCCGTATTGCAGCTATTCCCAGGGAGCTTACCCTCGTGTATTTTTCCCTGTTTTATTCTCGCCTTCCCCTGTACCTGCTTTCTGGACTGTGTAGTGTTTTTGGAACCCACCTTTGCTTTTTGTGTTTGTGGACTGTGAGAATAAAGCCTTTATTGAAGCTCCCCACTACTCTGCATTTGGGTCCTCCTTCCTCCCCCATGACAGAATGATCCGACGAAACATGGACCCAGCAGAGTGCAATGTCGAAATCAGCGTGGGCCCAGCTGACATTAAAAAACGGTGGATGACACTCAGCCAACTGGAATATGGCCTCGGCCGGTTTTTAACAGAGCTGGGTAGGACCACAGACGCAAGGCGCCAGCTGGTCATCTGTTTGCTAATGCGGACCACCATGGCAGGCAAGCCATCGACCCTGAAGGCGGCGGGTGTGTGGCCGTGACAATCAGGGAGGTCTCCCAGCCTCTTTCATCTCCGTGCCTCCTTTGTCTCCACCCCTCCTTTGTCTCCTCGCCTCTTTCGTCTCCTCGCCTCCTCGCCTCTTTTGTCTCATCTCTTCTTTTCACCTTGTCTCCTCTTTTTGTCTTGTCTCCTCTTTTTGTCAATTCTCGTCTCATTGTTTGTCTCCTCTTCCTCGTCTCCTCTTTCGTATCTTCGCATCTCATCCTTTGTCTCGTAGCCTCTCTGTCCTGTCTCCTTTCTTCGTCTCCCCTTCTCTCTCGTCTTGTCTCCGCTCTTGTCCCGTTTCATCTCTTCTCCGTCCCCTCCTTCGTCTCCTCCTCTCGTCACCTCCTTTGTCTCCTTCTGTCGTCTCCTCCTTTCCGGTCCCTCTCTCGCTCCCTTCTTTCCGGTCCCTCTCTTGTTCTCTCCTTTCCGGTCCCTCTCTCGTTTTCTCCTTTCTGGTCCCTCTCCTGTTCCCTCCTTTCCAGTTCATCTCTTGCTACCTCATCTCCAGTCCCTCTCTTGTCCCCCTTTGTCACCTCGTCAGTTCCCTTTATTGTTCCCTTTACTGTTCCCTCTTGTTCTTCTTGGTTCCCCGTTCCCCCATTCCCAGTACTCCACGGTTTCCTCTGTTTTTTGTCCCTTGGGCCCTTGTGTCCTTGCCCCCCCCCCGCCCCCGTGCCTTTGTTCCTCGGTCCCCTCTGTCCTTGTCCCTAGGGCTACTTGTGTCCTTTGTCCTCTGGTTTGGACGCAATTCCTTGGTACCCAGTCAGAAACAATATATGTCTACAGGAAAATGTCAACTTTGAAAGAATATTATTTGCTCTGTCAAAGACATTGACAAAGATGAAAACTAAGGATATTTACTTAATGATTTATTTTTTATGCAGACAGACATTACAGTTCAAGTTTAGTTATTGTTTTTTGTAA
The DNA here is from genome assembly GCF_013103735.1 of Etheostoma cragini. NCBI lineage: Eukaryota > Metazoa > Chordata > Actinopteri > Perciformes > Percidae > Etheostoma > Etheostoma cragini. The sequence goes on along the minus strand of NC_048418.1, from coordinate 21,677,504 downwards.
TGTTTACTTTTTTTAAATTTTTTGTTAACACTTTTTTTTTTCATCTAGTTTTTAGACTGCAGACCTACCGACCTCAACGTGGACCGAGTTAAACGTTTAACCCCGCCCACTCTCCAACATTTGGCGCCTACGTCACCGTGGTGCTTCCTGTTCAGTGTTATGTAGTCCTCCTGTTTCCTTCCTCGCTTCGGACCGCCGCTTTCATATCATAAATAATGGAAGTAAGTGTGACTTTTATAATATTGTTCAAGTGTTTACGTGAATTAGCTGCACATGAGCTAATGTTATATTTAAACTAATGTAATACTAGTATCAGATTGCATTCAGCGGTATATTGTTGGGCTTAAATCCTGCCCTCTAGATTCTTTCTAGAAGGGTATAAGTCCGTGGGTTGGATAAAAGAATGTTTATTCCAATAGAATATATATTCCAGAGACAAAGTTCCAGAGAATATGCATCCATAGCTCTCCCCAAGTTTGTCTAACCCTTTAATCCTTTCTGCTTGATCTTTTGTGCAAGGGGGGCAGTTAAGTTGCTACCACACCCCTCCAGATCCTCCACAGGATCCACAGGCCCAAAACAGAAAACCCTGGCCCCTGAAGACCCTCAACAGCAAACAGTAATCTCCACTGGCAAGCGGAGAGCTGTGTCTTCTCCACACTGTCAACTGAAATTAAACATGAAAAATTTCAAAAAGCATGTGTTACGGAAGCATACAATTAGCTTTGAAACAGATACTAGAGACAGATTTTTGGCATGCAAGTGTGTGGATCCTAAAATGGGGTGTTTGCTGTTGAGAAGTAATTTTGTGTGCCAGCAACACCAATCCATCTTGTAAAAAATACTTGGGGGACCACACCAAAATAAATGTGCGAGGTGGAACAATGCTGTTGCAATGCTGACTTTGCTGTGAGGTCAAGGATGCTCCCTTTGAAAGTCAGCAAATACAGTCCTAAAATGTTCTGCCCACTTGCAGAAAAACCAGCAGTGCATTTGCCACAGGACGCCTTGGTGGAAATGGGAAACAAATGGTTTAGAGAGGCTTGCAAAGCTAGTCTCCTTCTGCGTCAACAGGCAGCAGATGCTGTGCTGGTGTGCCCCTGTCTCTCAACCCGGATGCTTTGCGCCGACACATTACATCTACCGCCGGTTACTGCGTTGCACAACTCTGAACCTCCCGCCGGCTGCTGCATGGTGCAAAGGATCATCCAGCACTTATTCATCATCATCATCATCATCTACTACAACCTCCCTCCCAAACTCCTCACTATCTTCCAACTCAATGTCACTGCCCTCGCTGTCAAAATCCTCCTCTGTTGTAGCCATTTTCTTGCTCTCTCTTGAAAATTAATAAACAAACGCACATGTATGTCTGGTTGATTGACAAGATTTTCAGCAAACTACAGAACATTTTGGTGGTGACATGGCTTTAAATAGCCAACAAGACCTGCCTCCTGTGTATTTCAACCAATGACAGTGCGTCCTCTGCTGCACGCGTCATGAAAAGACAAAATGCTGCGCCACGCGGCAGCCGGCAGGAGGTTCAGAGTTGCGCAACGCAGCAACCGGCGGTAGATGTAATGTGTTGGCGCGAAGCATCCGACACGAATGGGTTAAGCTTTCTATTGGTGGCCCAAATTGCACATTTCTGTTTACGAGCCAAAGGTGTCATACTATTAAAAGATGATTTATATTTCAGTTAGATTAATATTGCGTTTCACCTGTCCCCTCATTTTTCCAGAAAAATATTGCTGTCAGCAGAGTTGTTGAAATAATTGAGGCAACTGAGGGAGTGTCCTTCCAAAACAAAGAAAGGGTTCTTCAAGGGTATCTCCATTTTGAGGCCCTTACTGAACATGACTACAAGGTTGCTTGTGTATCATGTGGATTCAATCCAGCTGTTGCAGTGATGGTCCTTCATAAGAAAGGTGTTTTCAATATGCCATGTAAGTTTGACAGGTTTTTGGTTCTCAAAATTCATAGAATTGAATGCTTGTCTCATAACTCGTCTCTCTAAATTTTTGAGCTGTCAAAGGGTTTCACAGGGTTTTCACATGTCCTGAACTAACCAACAGGTTGTCCAGTCCCTCATTTTATTTACTTTGACAATGCACCTTTCTTGTTTTTTACCTCCTTGTCTATTACTCTTATAATCATCGGAAATGACACAATGTACTTGCAATTGTTATTCAAGTTAGGGGAATCAAGATTAAGCTACCCTGCAAAAAAACAAAACATACAATTCACTCAATTATTTTGTAATTGAGTCATTTAAATTTAGACATCTAAACACAAACTTTTCTTTAAACAGTCCGTGACATCAAGGGGCCACCCCAAGGCTATGATGGACAGGTGGACATCAACAAATGCTGGGAAGCTGTTGGCACAAAAATCATTAGTCAGGGTTTCATGACATGAAAGCCATGCAGAAACGCAATTTTGAGAACAAACTCTTATGTAAATAAGTGTCTCAATTCATTGAAAGTGGTTCCTAACATTACTACTTTTTGTTTCCAAAGGCGGTCGAAACAATCTTTTTATTGGGCCCTCAAGCTACCTCAACCGGGCTCCATGGATTGGCCCACATACTAGACAATCCACTGTAGTCCTGAACGCAGAATATGACAAATTACAAGCACCTAAAATGACTACTGATGTTGATGATGACTAGTGATGGGGATGACATGCAGGTAACAGAAGAGTGCCTAGCTGATGCACTCTTTAACTTAAAGGTGAGTTCTAAAAGTGGAATATGATTTCTGAAATAAATGTTATGTCACTGGCCAAGATAAAGATTGAATTAGAAATGCCTTTGTACAACAGGTAGGGGAGGTGAGAGCGCTGTGCAAGCAGTGTGGTTTGGACAGCAAAGGCTCCAAGATGGATCTTGTCCTGGGACTGCGTGACAAGATGACCAATAAAGTTACACCTACAACAAAGTTTTTGCATCTGGTGGGTAAAATAATATAATACATTTCAATAATTCGTAAGTCATTTAATCCCTGAAAATGTACACAAGTATTAATAAACACTTATGTTGTGTTATAGGTGGCAGTGCTGTAATTACTTGTCCAAGTGGCATTGTGTGCTTTGTCAAATTGAATCTACGAGTGGAGAGTCCATGAGATTATATGGATATGTTTCCGTCATAGAAACACTTTCCCAATTTCATAGTCTTCAACTATGCAAGGGGACTGGCGTTACATGGCAACCGCGGACAACCAGGGACTTTCCATCCATGGACTGTTGGTGAAGCCTAATTTGGAAAATAGGGATGAGCGAGTACAGCATTATCTGTATCTGTATCTGTTTACCACATGAACTATCTGTATCCGTATCTGTGCTCTGACTGGGCGGGGCCAAACCCGGAAGTGGACATCATTTAGGCCGGAAGTGGGTTGGGTTGTCTTGAAATGGGCGGGGCTTTAACCAGTATGTTATTTAAGCATGCAATTGATATGAGTTGATCAGAAATTGTTATATTTATTGCCGATTAGAAAACTATTTAGATGACAGCATCGAGCTTCAGAGCAATGGTGTTGTCATGGTAACAAACAAACTATATACACAAAAAGTTTTGCAACAATGAATACAACACATACGGTTGCAATTATGAAGTAAAATGTAATGGACAAGAGTTTTCATACACAGGTGCCGTTTCTCAGATCTGCGTTGACTTTAATGAAGCCAGCTGACGGTTAAAAAAAAA
>NC_048418.1:21651860-21673695 GCF_013103735.1 Etheostoma cragini | reverse complement strand
AGAGAAGGTGTGGGTACAAGAAAGACTGGGAAAATGGATATTTGTGGCTGAAAGGTGTTGAGGGAGATACCGAGAGGGGCTTTTTGTGACCTGTGCAAAATATCCTTTTCAATCGGACATGGAGGGGAATACGATGTCAAACGACACAGACTCACGGAGACTCACAAGAAACGTATCCAACAGAAAGAGACATCCAAATCTATGGATGCTTTCCTCCGACCTAAAAACGACTTTCTAGCTGACAGAGGGACTGCTGCAGAAGTGACGAGTGTGTATCACACTGTCCAACACGCTACATCATATCGAGCAGGAGATTGTGGCACAAAGCTAGCCCCAACGATTTATCCGGACTCGGACATTGCCAAGAGAATGGCCTGTGGTCGAACGAAGGCAGAAGCCATTGTCACGGATGTGCTAGCCCCTGCCTCCGTCGAAGACTGTTCGAAAGTCCTCAGAAGACCACTGACCGAGCAACGAGACACAACGACCAAAGGTAAAGTTAAAATTATGTTCATGGATGTAACATTGAAGTGTGTTAACTATTTGTCTAACGTTAGCTACCTAATGTCAGCTAATCATCTTCTTCTGGTATGTAAAGTCAACGTTTCCTTCAGTTCAATGAAATTGCATCAGTAGCTAACGTTAGCTAACATAATGCTGCTCATCCGTGCCTTGAGCAACATTTCACTATTTGTCGTTAGCTCCCAAACTAAACAATCAAAAGCAACTATAATTTTTGAAAAGGTATAACTATTTTATAGATATTTATATAAAATCAATAATGATCAAAACAGTAAAGCAGTACTTGTATTTTTTTAAATAATAATCTGTTTTAGCTGATATTCAGCTGGCTTTTTCTTTAGATATTTATATATAATCAATATTGATCAAAACCGTAAAGCAATTTATTGTATTTTTTATGATAATCTGTTTTAGCCAATATTTAGCTGGCTTTTCCTGTAGGTACTATTTATATAAAATCAATAATGATCAAAACATTAAAGCAGTATTTTGTATTTTTTATAATCTGTTTTTAGAGAATCTTTTAAGTTCATCCCATCGGTGTGTGTGTCTCAACAGCCCACACGCCATTCTTCTCAGTGGCTTCAGATTCACAGAACGCTGCGCGGTCAGCTGAGAGTTTTATTCAATGCGAGTACAGATATTAACTCGTATTACTCGTATACTTGTACTCGGCAAAAGTGTTATAACCGTACCGGATACTCGTTTCAGCCGATTACTCGGCTCATCCCTAGTGGACAACATTAAGCAGGCTTCAGAGGGAAAACTAACGGTGAATATGTCTTGGTTGAAGCAGACCATAATGTTTCAACCTCACAGACAACAGACTTGGACAAGCTTTAAAAAAAATGTTTGAAGGATACACGGTGTACAAACACGTGTACCGTTGAGTATACTGTGAACATGTTTTATGGAGCTCTCAGCTAATCGTAACCCGTAAAATATAGATTTTGCTCCAACTTGCTCCTTACTTAAAAACTCCCACATGGATTTGTTTTAAAGTGATGCACTTTTTTCTCAGATAAAAAGAACATATGTTAAATCACACTCTGTTCAGTGTTGTTTAACCAAACTTTAATGTTTTCTGAAAATACATGTCTTTCCTATTAACCAACGTCCTGATAACAATATAATTGCTCTGATATCTCTCCATTAGTGCATGTATAGATCCTGAGCATGTGTGTGTGTGTGTGTGTAGTTAAGGACTGTGTAAACTAACAAAGTGTGGACACAGAGTTTAAATTGTAATTTCCCCATAGGGGATCAATAAACAGATTAAATAAAATAAAATTAAATGAAAAATTAAAAGGAGCCTTTCATATGACTCAGTCTAAAAGGAATGGTAAAGTAAATATAAACAATTACAATACTGGTGTGTGCTGGTTGGGGAGGACCATGATCCTGTCTGAAATGTGAAACTGATTTAGGCATCTTCAGATCAGCTGATCGCGGGGCGAGCTTCCCGACCGGAGGCTCACTCCCCTACAGCACCCGTTCTCCCTCGCAGCTTCGCCACCACACGCACAAGCACCGGCCAAACAGCGACACGTTTTAACCGGAGGTTAGAGGTAAACACTTAGAAATAACACTCAGGGATGCCTTTTATGCCTATATCTAGATAAGTGTACCAGTACTTATCTGAACTAACGACACGATCACTGTCACTAGATTGAAAGAAAACGTTGACGTTCACTCGGTGCTATTCACTGACAGTAAAAAGTAAAGTCATTGTATGCACTGCTGCGTTGCTAAATAAAGGAGATAAATGAAGGAGACTTCCCCACAATCTTGACAATTCCTCATTTGCCCTCTCACATCTGGCACGTTTGTAATTATTCGGCTCCTGGCCTTTACTCCTCTTCCCCACCCCAGTCAGTCCCCGTAGTTCTAGTGCCAGGCTGAGACTTTGCTCCCCATTGTGACGTTATCGCCGTATTGACTTCATAAACCTGCAAATACCAAAAATGACCAAAAACTAACTTTTAACACTATTTGGAGACATTTAAAAAAATGATACACATATCTTGAGTGCTTTTTGTACCCAATAATCAACAGTGGTGGTTAACCTGCAACATGGGCTTTAACACATTGCAGTCGCCTTGTCCCATGTGCAGAAAAACACCCCCAAAGCATGATGCTATCACCCCCATGCTTCACAGTAGTGATGGTGTTCTTGGGATGGTACTCATCATTCTTCTTCCTCCAAACACGGTTAGTGGAATTATGACCAAAAAGTTATATTTTGTTCTCATCTGACCACATGACTTTCTCCCATGACTCCTCTGGATCATCTAAATTGTCATTGGCAAACTTAAGACGGGCCTTGCCATGTGCTGGTTTAAGCAGGGGAACCTTCCGTGCCATGCATGATTTCAAACCATGACGTCTTAGTGTATTACAAACAGTGACCTTGGAAACGGTGGTCCCAGCTCTTTTCAGGTCATTGACCAGCTCCTCCCGTGTAGTTCTGGGCTGATTTCTCACCTTTCTTAGGATCATTGAGACCCCACGAGGTGAGATTTTGCATGGAGCCCCAGTCCGAGGGAGATTGACAGTCATGTTCAGCTTCTTTCCATTTTCTAATGATTGCTTCAATAGTGGACCTTTTTTCACCAATTTCCCCGTAGCCCTTTTCAAGCCTTGAGGAGGTGTACCATTTTGTCTCTAGTGTCTTTGGACAGCTCTTTGGTCTTGGCCATGTTAGTAGTTGGATTCTTACCGATTATATGGGGTGGACTGGTATCTTTATGCAGCTAACAACCTCAAACAGGTGCATCTAATTTAGGATAATAAAGGGGGTGGAGGTGGACATTTTGAAGGCAGACAAACGGGTCTTTGAGGGTCAGAATTGTAGCTGATAGACAGGTGTTCAAATACTTATTTGCAGCTGTATTATAAAAATAAATAGTTAAAACCATACATTGTGATTCCTGGATATTTTTTTGTTAGATTATGTCTCTTACAGTGCACATGCACCTACAATGACAATTTCAGACCCCTCCATGATTTCTAATTGGGAGAACTTGCAAAATAGCAAGGTGTTCAAATACTTAATTTCACCACTGTATAAATGGTGTTATATTTGGAGTTCATTCATTAGGTGTTCAGGGAACGTGATTCAACTACGGTACTGGTGTTGAGTCATAACACTAACGTCACAGCTTTGTTGCTGCCGCGCCATACATTCTTCACTTGGACTTCGTTGAGAGGCAGCTAAGGAAAATGTGCCATTTTACTTCTCAAACTATAACATTATGATAGGCTGTAAAGAACTCTCTTGTAAATATACTGGCTTTATATACCGCGTTTCGTTAGTTTTTACTAACTTGTCAGTTTAACACATTAGCTAGTATATTTTTTGCTAATAAAAACTTGATAGCTAACTTAGCTAGTTAGCTGCCGAGTTTAATGTGTGTCCCAAACTTGTCAAACGTGCTGAATATGACTTCATGGTTTGTCGCTGTGTCATGTTGTTGCAACTCTTCATTGAAGCTCTGTGATAGTTTGACTCTTAATTATTCAAACTTTAGACCCAATTTAATAGCTGCACTGTGCTTTTAAGTGGAAATATTCAACATAACCTCCAGCACAAGTTTGTGTTGACTGGCCTACTCTGAGCAGCAATGTTTAAGAGGTTAAATGAAGATGTTTTTCTTTGTGTTTCAGTCTTGCCACAGCCTTAAAGAACACCTCATGACGATCGAGGAAAAAACCCCAGTCATATCTGTTGGCCACAGGGACTTCAAAAGCACCTGGGCTCATTTGATGAGCTGTTCAAGTCCCACTTTGTTTTCAGTGTGCAATATGATGATGCTCTGTCAAGCTTGTACAGATTCCTGCAGACTACTCTGTACAATTTCGATACAGGGACAACAGAAGAAGAAGAGAACACCCTCTACTTCATCGCAATGCCAAAATGTTGAAGCAGGCCCTTCAACTGACAGCAAAGTTTGCCTTCATCACACCCAAACTTTTTGGAAGCGGTGTACCCAATACTGTAGTTCTTTCTACAGTGGAAAATTGAAAGTTTGCTGTAGCTTATCATTAGGAATGCTGGACTTCCAGTCAAACTGTGTTTACTTGAGACACTAGAATATGCAGAAAATAAATGTAGCTCCCTCCAGTTAACAGACACGGACACAAGGCCTTGTTGTTCACGGGCATTCATTGGTTGTATTGTGTCGTCCTCGATGCCATCAAACATGCCGTGATAACCCATTGGCCGCGTTAACTCCAGGGGAGTGAAAAAACAAGTAACAAGCTTCTCTCCAGCGTTTCCCTCGAACTTACGAATGTAAAGCCATTACAAACCCAACTCAAGTAGTCGCAGTTAGCTCAGCATGCACTGCATGCTCCATTGCTGGTGCAACGTGAATAAATGGCTGGCGCAAACAACCCTCAGCACAATAGTTCCGCTATATAATCCCACCTAAACAGGTCAGCTCGCACACACACACATCAAAGCAAAAGAAAAATGCAGAAACAAACAAAATTTATTATGCTATATTCAAACATGATTTCTTATTAAATTAAACTATTTTTCTATGAACTTAAATTATATAACTCTCTCTGCAGGCAGCTACAATATATATCTGCGTATCTTCACATTGATACACAAGCCACAGTCAACCCCACACACTGGGTAAATTGTGGATTTCAATATCTTGTTGGCCTTATTGTATGCACATGCACTGATGAAAACATGCCAGTGTTAAGTAAAGTAACCTCTATCATTTTGCACAAAAATTTTTTTGGGGGTTGAAGATGAAACTCGTTTCCATGACCATTTTCTTTATGCTTTCCAAATAAGTGAAAACATCCCTAGAATGATTTTCGTTCTAGAAAGGGATAGATTAAAACATTTCAGATCGTTTGATGCCCAAATGGCCTATTGGCATGATTCACATTTGTATGCTGTTTTAGAAAGTTGAATTTTTTAAGTGAATGTTTGCTGAAAAAAATATTTATTTTTTTGAGTTTATTCCAAAGGCTAAAATTGTCTGTGTGTGTGTCAAAGTACATCAACCCAAACAGGGATGTAACAACTTATTTTAAAGCAGGAAAACGGCCATCACATACTTCCATCATAATGTTAGAACATTAAAATAAGTATGGATTATAGACCATGTTTTCCCCGTGTCTGTGTTGGGTCTCTGAGGATTACATAAACAACATATTTTGATTTATATTGAATTTTATTGCAATGAATATTGGCTGAGATAGTTAGATGTTTTGCTGATGTGGGGTTAGATGTTATAATGGTATAATCCAACATGTGTTCAATTTTTGCATTGTTTAGCCTAGCTACAAGGAGGAGAAACATCCTTAAGTGAGCACCATTGCTGCACAGTAATCAACAACATACATGACTGAAGACAATTTTCAGGTAAAAACATTATGCCTGATTGTGTAATAATGTTCTGTGGGAATTATAAATGTGACCGTTTGGGTGTGGGTAGGGAAGCACTAGTATTCAGGGTTGTTTATATAATTAATGGCACATAAGTAGTTAGTGAATGTGTGTGTATTTTTGTTTGGTGTTCACAATCTTCATTAACTTTTTCTGTTTTCTCTCTTTTTTCTTAGGCCAGCCATGTTTCACTGCAAACAGTGTGCCCATGAGAGTAAAAATATAAGTTTTACTCAACATGTGAAACCAAACCGCCTTTTTACCTGTGGTGTACCTGATTGTACCCGTGCATTCAGAAAATTTGCAACCTTCACGTCTCATCTGTACAGCGATCATAAGGGGTCCAAAGCTCACAGGAGTGCTTGGTTTGAACAAATTGGCACAACACTGATTTGTCAGATTGAATTTTGTCAGATTACATCTACAAATATGAAGGAGTTGCTTAGTCACGTGAAAGGTCATATACAGGAGGGCAGGAAAATAACATGTCCTTTTAGGGATTTTGAGAGTACATTTAGTGCAAAATTCACATTTGCATCTCATGTTTCAAGAATGCACAAAGATAGTTCAGTTGAACATGTACATGACTCATCCCAAGAAAGACAGTCCCAACCTCTGATTCAGCCCGAAATCTCTAATTGGGCATGATGATGAGCTGGAAGACCTCTTTTTAAAGAACTTTTCCATGTTTTACTTGAGCCTTCAGGCTAGGCTATTTTTACCAGCGTCAGTAATTCAGACTATCATTGAAGAGGTACATGATCTCTTTTCAAAACGTAAAGAGAAGAGATTATCTGTGCTTGGGGTGCCAGACATGACCATTACAAATATCATTGAGGATCTCGCAAAATATGACATATTAAAAAAGGACAACAATATTTTACGTACAGATCAGCGCCGCAAGTCATGTTCAAAAGGAGCTTAAATTATGTTGAAGCTCCGCCTCTGTACTTAGGTACAAACGACTCAGGAAAGGAATTTATTTTGCACAGTATGTGCCAATTCATGCATTCTTGGATTTCTACCCATGATGTGTTTGAGGATGTATGGGATGGACTGAAAAGGTATTGCTTGAAAGTGATACATCATCCTTTATCAAGATGCTTTTGAAGTCATCAATCCGCTAGGTATTGGCAGTGTATCTGACGCTTGGAGACATATTGCACACAACATGATCAAATATTGATCATATGCAGCTTGTCCTTCTCTGCAAGGAAAAATGACAAGTTTTTTGAACAGGACATGGTTTTCAGTCCCCTGATAAAAGATCTCAAGGATCTCGGGGACAGTGGTATTGTTTTTAGGAACGGCAAATTTATTCAAGGTTGTTTATGTGCTATAGCTGGAGATAATCTTAGTTCTCATTGTATCGATGGATAGGTGGCAAATTTCAGCAAGAATTTCTTTTTTTGTAAGTTTTGGGATATAGACAGACAAACATTTCAGTCAAGTCCATTGTCTGCTGGTTGAAAGCGAGCAAAACAGACAAATCAGCAGCATGTACATAAATTAGGAGCAACAAACACAGACTCACTGTTTGGCATGAAGTTTGATTCCATATTCAACCAGCTACATTACTTTCATGTTTGCCAGCCTGGTGTAAAACCTTGCCTAAGAAACCATGCCTCCAACTGCATCTTTTTGAGGGCATTGTTTCTGTTGATGTGTTGTTGTGCATCAACCCCTTGGTAAAACAGGAAAAACAATTCACTTATGTGGATTTGAATAGAAGTATAGGTCAGTTTACCTACCTTGGAAGTGAAGCAGATGACAAACCTTCAGGCCGGAGCTAAATGGTCATGCCGTCCAGAATTGTTGCCTGTTGAGACTACTGCCTCTTTTAATTGGGGACAGGATCAAGAATCCTTGTGAAAATGGTGTTTGGAATTGGATTTTTCTCTTCAGAGAGATAGTTGCTTATTGCCTATTGTCCTTATTGAGGAATCCAGTCCAGAGTGGAACTTTTTCCTGGCCATCCACTTAATCCAAAGAACCACTATCTCTGTTACTATCCTGAGCTCATACTTCAGTTTGGACCTCTCATATCACAGTAAGCCCTACTTTAGCAGCACTGGGGGAGTTGGTACTGGCAGTGGAAACAGGGAGTGTTAACCAGATCTCCTCTTCAGTTCATCAACGAGGAGGAACTCCGTGCCAAAAAAGGGGAAGCGGATCCTTGAGGTTTTCAGACAGAAGCCAGCAGGGACTAATGCAGATGAGGTGAAGGGTATCCTAGAGATGTACAGCCGAGAAGAAGAGTGCGATCTATGGCCGTGTTATGGGTAGGTTGGACCCGAACACAGAAACAACACAAGCACACAGACAAAAGGTAAAGAAGAGGTTTTAATACAACATAAAACACACAGACGAGAAGCAGGTGGTGGTGGTGAATGATGGTCACACGGAGCGGGTCTGAGGAAACGGCAAACACAGACGACGGACACTGAGATAGGAACAAACAAAGTTAGTCAGAAGCAAGGTTTAGAGATTAACGCGTACTAATGACAGGCCTAGTTACCACGTAGGGGGTAGTACAAACTGGCGCCGAAGAGGTGGTCGGCCCGGGTATATATACTGTGGTGCTGGACTGACGAGGATGGTTAGCAGCTGGAGCTGGATTGATGAGGATGGTTAGCAGCTGTGGAGCTGGATTGATGAGGATGAGTTGCTGCTGTGTGGAAAGCGGATGGCAGAGTCTGGACACGCCTCTGGACCAGGTTCCTCAATGGAGTCCTCTAGTGGACGACAGTAACACAGACAGACACAGGTCGGCCATAATCCTTCTGCTTATGGCACACTTCAAAGAAACACCTGAGGGACTGTGAAATTATTATATTATGAAGTTTTTTAAAATGATATTGGTATGATGTTACCAACAACAGTCTTGAGCTTAGAAAATTACTTTAAATTTTGAATCTATTTTTCATTGTCTGTTGGCAACAGCAGCTGACGTTGAACAAACACTACAGCTTCCTGACTCTCCAAGACTAAGGCTGAATCTCATTTCTCTGTCTTACCCCTCCCTCTAGATTTCGTGCGTGCACTAGAGACTAAAGGCTGTCCCAGTACTTATTTTGATCAAGGGGTAGGAGTGTATGGCCCTTGAAAACCATAGACAATGAAGGAAATAACCTAGGGAGACCGTGATCTTACTTGTAACCAAGGGGTAATATACATTGCACAAAAGGTAACAATGGCTGCCGGATCAGGGTGACCAAATGTCCCCGGTTTTTACTGTGTGTCTATCAACAGTGATTGTTAGAGTGCATGTCAGTGAATAGCGCGGATACACGCTTAACACCACAAGCGGCCACGCTCGCCACCCGGCGGTAAAAGGAGAGAAAGAAAAAAGGTTCTGGAGGATAGCCAGTTGAGATCGTGTGTGTGCGTCCTTGATAACCGTAAGTCGTAACTTATGTTGTCAGTTAATGTATTAATTTATAGTTCTTGTAGATTTAAATTAACAGTGCAGTGTTGGATAGACAATGTCGTACTTCAACTGTAGGTACTTTTAATTGAGTATTTTCATTTTCTCCTACTTGCCTATTGTATATTTATCTATTTTATAGCTTTACTTTGCATGTTAATATAAATTTTACACAATATTATGAATAATTTATGATGTATTAAAGTGTATTAAAGAGGAAACTTTATTGATCCGGTGGTGAAATTCACAAGCTATTGCTGCCAAGTCAAGCTTCCGGTGTTATTTTGGTGAAAGTAACTCAAAAGTAATGCAAAAGTAGTGTTATGCATTAAAATTGAGAGACAGTATTATTGTAATAGAACTTATTACTCTCAAATGACAGTAACTAGTAATCTGTAATTAACTTGCCCAACACTGCAGATGAAGAATACAAACAATGTTTATATACTTCACCTGCTATTCTTCACTTGCTAGCTAAATTGTTAAATAAGTTAACCTAAAAATTTAGCTAGCAAGTGAAGAATTCCCAAACTGTTTATATTCTTTACCTGTTGCATCTGGCTGTTGATTCGATATAACAGCAATTGATGAACACCCTTGCTCCCTTTGTATTTTAGTGGCATTATTTACATGCTGAAGTAGCTACACTGCATTTAGATCATTTAATTAATAGTAGCTTTTAGCTATTATTTTTGCTATAATTCCTATAGACAGTACATGGTAGGTTTTACAATGTTATTTGTTTCTTTGCAGAACCATAAATGACATTGTTTAACATAATTAACATACTTAACATGGCATTTATTTAACATGATATTTATTGAGTAATTAGTTCACAAAATCAGTCAGATTGTTCTGCTTTGGTCCTTGTAGGGAGAGTGGAAAGGATGGACGGGTGGAAGACAGGACAGGCAGACTAGTGAAATAGATAAAAGCAAGAAAGGACAATGTGAACTAAGGGAAATAAGAGTGAAGGAATACAAGAAAAGGAATACAATTGAACAGAAGATGATAAGAAAAAGTTAAAAGTGCAAAGCCTACAGTCTGTCCAAGAAAAGAAAATATCAGGTTAATGACAATATACTTAAAGAATTTCCATTTCTACGGCCAGATCATGATGAGGCAATGGCTTTCTGTCCACTCTGCAATTTCTCTTTTACCGTGGGTAGTGGAGGAAGAACGTCTGTGGTAAAACATCAACAGACAAAAAAGCATAAAGCTGCCATTATTGCCCGTGCAGGGGTACCTACATTAACAACTTTCTTCAAGAGGGTAGGGCCTTCTTAAAAGCAGTATGAATTAACTGTACAGGAGGGTGTGTTTGCTTACCATACCATCAGACACAATCACAGTTTCAGATTGAGCAGCACTGAACCGGACGTTTTCATGTGCAAGAACAAAGTGTGACGCCATAGTGACAAATGTATTTGCACCAAGGGCCATGACACAGCTAACCCACAATCTTGGCCAGGCTAACTTTGTGTCTTTGTCCATTGATGCATCAAGCCATGGGTATGTAAAGCTTCTGCCAATACTTGTCAGCTACTGCAAGTTGTTTGATGGCAGTACTTAAGTTGAAACAAATCATTTTGTTGAAATCAAAAGAGAAACTGCAGCAGAAATTGAAGAGGATATTCTTGTGGTCGTCCAGAGACATGGTCTAGAGGCAAAAGTTGTGGCCTTATCTGCTGATAACAAAAACAAAATCTTTGGAAGAATTAACAAGGCAGGAAGGGTGAATGTCCACTCCAAGGTCAAAGATTCCATTCAGCGAGAGGTGATTGGCCTGTATGCCCGGCACACATCATTCAAAACATAGCACGAACTGCACTAGCCATGGTTCCTCTAGATGTGGAAAATCTCCTCACCAAGGTCTTTGGCTATTTGTTTTTTTATGATTTATTTATGGAATTTTGAACATAACAGATACATAGTACACCTAATCTATAGAATGAAACCAATACAGAGAGTCAATCTGTGACACAAGGTATTAACAGGTATATGATTTACACCCAGTTCCAGCCCCCCATCATCCCCCGCAAAGAGACATCATTGAGGTTAAATTAAATAGGGTAAAATGGGTCATGATACAGATAAGCAGGGCAATAGTAGTCTGATATGTGTATGTCTTTACATATATACACTAACACACGGAACATGAACGCTCACACGCTCACAAAGACAAACAAATAAATAAAGCAACAACAAAAAATGAAAACAAACAAAACACCTACTGTGCTAGAAACTAGTGCTTATGGGGGGAGGACAAGTAGTTGCCTAGACACCAGGGTCAATGTCTAAATGGAGACACCTAACATAATCTAGGAAGGGTTGCCAATTTTGACGGAATTTCCATTCTGAGAAGCGAAGAGAATACTTAATTTTCTCTAATCTCATAAAGTGAAGCGCATCCTTTATCCATTGTAAGCAGGAGGGGGGGCAGGGGCTTTTCCACCGCAAAAGAATGGCACGTCTTGCTAGCAGTGTAAGAAAGGCATCAAAATAGGGCGGCAGCGTGAGGCCAGTAGGTAGGACACCAAACAGGGCCAGCAATGGTGAGGGGTGAATATTGGCAGATGTGATGGCTGAGCAGGATTCAAAAACGCCTAACCAAAAAGGAGTAAGGGCAGGGCAAGACCAGAACATGTGGGTTAGATTGGCTGGGCCTTGGTGGCCCTTGTCACAGTTTGGATCGATGTCATGGTAGATACGGGGAAGCCTACTTTTAGACCAGTGAACTCTATGAACCACTTTGCACCGTAACACTCCGTGGCGAGCACAGACGGAGGATGAGTGGACTCGACTGAGGGCGTATTTGCCGTCGTCAGGACCTATGTCCTCACCAAGCTCTGCAGACCAAACCACGCATCATGTTGTCTGACTTTTGAGAAGAGTATTGTACAGTATTGAAATTGAACCTTTTAGACTTGGGTCAAAACCGACTATAGTATCAATGAGAGTAGGGGAAGGGAGGGAAGGGAAGCCAGTAAAATATTACGGATAAAGTCCCTGACTTGCAGATATCTACAGAAATGGGTGGGTTTTAGGTTGAATACCTGAGTTAGTTGGTCGAAGGAAGAAAATATGCCACTGATGTAAAGCTGTTTAACTGACACAATCCCTAGGTCTTTCCTGACCAAAAAAGCCTGGTCAATAACTGACGGAGTGAACAGAAGGTTAGAATGTACTGGGGCTAGGACAGATGTTACCTGTAGCCCAAAGTGCCGCCAGGTTAATGACAATATACTTAAAGAATTTCCATTTCTACGGCCAGATCATGATGAGGCAATGGCTTTCTGTCCACTCTGCAATTTCTCTTTTACCGTGGGTAGTGGAGGAAGAACGTCTGTGGTAAAACATCAACAGACAAAAAAGCATAAAGCTGCCATTATTGCCCGTGCAGGGGTACCTACATTAACAACTTTCTTCAAGAGGGTAGGGCCTTCTCAAAAGCAGTATGAATTAACTGTACAGGAGGGTGTGTTTGCTTACCATACCATCAGACACAATCACAGTTTTTTTCTGCAAAAAGAAAGTTCTGATGTTTGCAGCCCAATAGTAGAGCAAAAAGTTGGGTAGAGGTAGGCTGCCCAGGAGTTTAGGTTTTTGTAGAGTTCCTTTTTTGATTCTCTTGGCGTGTTTATGCTCTACTCGTCGCTATAGCACGTTGGGGGTGTAGTCTTCCTAAAGTTGAATCTTCTGCTCCCTGTAGAACAGGTCGCCCCGTCTGCTAGACTCACAAATGAGTAGGTACTTAACTTGGAAGCGATGAAGGCGTATGATGAAAGGCCGTGGCCTATCACCCGTAACAGGCTTGGGTGCGAGGCTCCGATGGGCACAGTTGAGCTCCGATGAGCTGTGTTGAGTCTGCTGCCATTCTCAGAAATTTCCAGACCAAACTTGCTGCAAGGAGTGATGACACCGTCCTGCCAGTGATGGCTAGAGGTCTTCTGAGAAACCTGGAGGAAAATGGTGCTACCACAAAAGAAACCTTTCTGGTGTTTCTTTGACACTGCGGTGAGGTACTTGGATGCATGGGCAAAGCATGTGGATGACCTCCATGACTTGAACTGTCTACTTGTGAAAAAGCAGCCTCAGCGATTGGAAATTGAAAAGGCAGTAGCCACCAATCAAAGGAAATGACAATTGATGAAGATGCGACACCTCTCACTCAGAGATGGAGAACAGTAATAAGCCATTTCAAACTCACTGAAATTCCACACACCAACCTAGCTAAATTGGCATCTGTGGTAGTCTGTTTACCAGTAAGAAATGCTCCAGTTGAGAGGATTTTCTTTTTGATGAACGATGTGTGGACTGCAGAAAGAAATCGTTTCACAGTCTGTACCATGAAGGCCCTGCTCACAGTGAAGGCCAACTTCAACCTTCCGTGCCAGGACTTTATGGAGAAGCTGGCCAAAAACAAAAACTCCTTAGAAAGATAACACTCCACTGAAAAATACACAGTTTAGGATGCATCTTTCAGAATTAGGGGTGGGAATCTCTGGCCACCTCACAATTCGATTCCAATTCAGAGGCCAACGATTCCATTCTAAACCGATCATCAATGCGACACAACCATTTTTTTTATTTACAGTTCCATGTGTGATTTAAAAAACTATACATATAAATCTGAGTTGTTAGATTTTCACATATTATATATTTCATGCATTCGTCACACAAGTTTTAATGAAAGGTTTTGTCTACTAAGGTTTTTATTGTAGAGTCATTCCATGCTCAAAGATGCATGTGAAAGTCACCTTCTCTCACATTAATCTTCCATGGCAGAGGCTCAGTCATGTTTAAAGATGCAGAACATGAAACATGAGGTGGTCAGATTTCATGTAATGAAGTATGTATGTACTTCATGTGTTTTGCCTAATTATTTTATGAATGTCTTATTTAAGCTTCTTAGTGATATTAATACAAAAATATGAAGAAAAAACTATTCCAGCTGTGTGTGCATGGTTACAATTCTGAAGTGTAAAACAGTTCAGGCTACTATGTCTAACACTACTTGCTTTAGAGACATCAAGACGAGCTTTACCGTTCTGTATCACACAGGGACGCAAGAGGACACACAGCAGCTGATCAACTTTTGGGCTGAAAACTAGCAGAAGTTTCTTAAAACATGTGTTCATGTTGTAGCCAGAGATGGCAAAAGAACTCACTTCCCGTAGTTAAGTAGAAACACGGACACTTGTGTTAATAAATACTCTGGTAAAAGTTAAAGCACTGATTTAACTTCTTTACTCAAGTAAAAGTAACAAAGCACAGGCTTGGAAAGTTACTTGGCCACATTGGCCAGGAGTTACTCTTGATGCCTTCTATCCCTCTCAGATAAGAAAGGATGATTGGGAATGTCTCGCTGCTTATTTGAAACTGGTTAGTGAGGACCAGTGATGGGAATAACGGGGTTTTAAAGTAACGGCGTCACTTTTTTCAGTAACGCGTAATCTAATTGATTACTCTTCCCATCTTAGTAACACCGTTACCGTTACTGCCGAAAAATGCGGCGCGTTGCTATAATTGAAGCTGTTTTTTTTATCAGACTTTCGACTCTAGGACGAGAGGCAAAGACTTTTTTCTTCCTTGGTTAGTGGGCAGGGCACGAGACAAGTGCATGAATGCTGTCGATTGGCTGAGGTTGAGTAAAATCTCTAGTTAAGCCAATCAGAGGTAGAGTTGGGCAGGTGTTACCCCACTTACACAGAACGTTAAGGTAACGTTAAGGAACGTTAGTTTATAGTTCTCTAAAGGCTAGTTAGAACTAAACCAAAAACTAACGTTTATGGAACATTCCCTCAGGGTTTTAACGTTCCCTAAACGTTAAGAGAACCAACCAACTGTAACGTTCTTCTGTTCTTCATCATAGCAAGAGAATCTATTTATTTTAAGGCTGATATCAATTTAGATTAAAACAATATTTTGTGCTTGACTTCCTGTTGTTAAGTGTATCAGTGAAAATACTTAAATCAAATATCTATCATTAGAACGATTTTCAAAACTAAGAAAATTCACTTCTTTAATTCAGTTTACAAACCAAACCGTTACAACCCCACACCAGTAGGGGGGCCTCTGCTCTGAGGTAACGATTCTAGTGTTTGATGATAAGGATAAAGCTACAGGACCAACCACACTGCACAGCTTAGCAAGCTCACAAAAAAGTAAGTGAAATACTTGGAATTAAATTCTTTTGCTCGTATGGCTTTGTTAAATTCCGGTTCTGATCAGGTTGACCAAAAAGAAAAGTTTGTCTGAAGTGAACAACTGACTTTACTACTAACTAACTGACTAAGTTTTCCCTACTCGTTGCCATCTTGCTATGCTAGTCAGGCAGTGAGTTGCTTAAAATCTTTTCTTTTTAGTATACTCTTGGTGCACAAACAATGTTCTCATGCTGAGTTCATGTGTTGAGCCCTAGGTGAGACATGGAGCAAAGTCTCATTGTGTTGAGCCTTCTTAATTTTGATTTTTATGCTATCATAGAAGGGCCCCTAGCACTCCCATTCAAAAGGCAAGGCGAGAGTTGTGTTTTAATTGGATTATATCTTGCACTTTGTTTGCTGCTGTGCACGACATGTCTGCTTTGTCGCATCACATAGGAAAAATGTGTTGCTCACCTGTTGTTCAATCTCATCTATTGAGATCAATGTGAGCTTTCATATTCATTTCATTCTGTGATCGTTTGTTTCTGAGTTACTTCTCCTAAGAGTCCCTTTGGAGCAACACACAAGCTAAAAAGAGACAAGACACCAGTAAAACAAAGGAGGTTGAATTGAGAGATACTTGAGACGTGGGGTAAACAGAAAATATCTCATAATTGTATATCCCTGATCTCAATTATGTCTTGGTTATTTGAAGGAGAATTAAAGAGAATAACATGAGATGAATCTGAGACTTTTATGAGACAAATCTGAGTATGAGCCTTAATATGGAGCTATAACGGTGGCAGTAACCTGTAGTAGTGAAAATAAAATTTGGCATTGAAACTACAAGTATTGGCACTGAATAATGTTTGACTGAAAAACAAAAAATCTCAAAATCTGATAATTTTGTTCTATTTTGATATTTTTGATTGATTGATTACCTAACATGTTTTTTTTTTCAATGAAAGTTTTTTTACGCTGTCAGGATTTTTACCATGTCACTGATCAGTTTCAACTTTCTGTCACTGAGGATGGAGAAAGAGGGCGCGATTTACATATAATTTGCATACTTGTGAGTGTGACTGTGCGCGCCTAGGGCGCGCCACTTTACCTGGAAAAACTGCCTTGAGTCCGTCATCCTCACAGATTCCTGTAATCACTGTATATATACAGTAGTGTGAAAAAGTGTTTGCCCCCTTCCTCATTTCCTGTTACTTTGCATGTTTGTCACACTTAAGTGTTTCGGAACATCAAACCAATTTAAAAAATAGTCAAGGACAACACAAGTAAACACAAAATGCAATTTGTTAATGAAGGTGTTTATTGTTAAAGGTGAAAAAAAATCCAAACGATCATGGCCCTGTGTGAAAAAGTGATTGCCCCCCTTGTTAAAACATACTAAAACTGTGGTTGTCCACACCTGAGTTCAATTTCTCTAGCCACACCCAGGCCTTATTATTGCCACACCTGCTCACAATCAAGACATCACTTAAATAGGAGCTGCTTGACACAGTAAGGTCCACCAGAAGATCCTTAAAAGCTACACATCATGCAGAGACCCAAAGAAATTCAGGAACAATTGAAAAAGAAAGTAATTGAGATCTATCAGTCTGGAAAGGGTTATAAAGCCATTTCCAAAGCTTTGGGAGTCCAGCGAACACATGCAATTGATATGAGTTGATCAAAAATTGTTATATTTATTGCTGATTTGAAAACTATTTACATGACAGCATCAAGCTTCAGATCAATGGTGTTGTCATAGTAGCAAACATACAATATACAGAACGTTTTGCAACAATGAATACAACACATTCCGTTGCAATTATGAAAATGTAATGAACAAGAGTTTTCATACTCAATATAACTTTCTTTTTTTAACTTTTTTTTTTTTGGTTCTTTTTTTTTTTTTTTTTTAGACAAGGTGTGTGTGTGTGTGTGTGTGTGTGTGTGTGTGTGTGTGTGTGTGTGTGTGTGTGTGTGTGTGTGTGTGTGTGTGTGTGTGTGTGTGTGTAAGAGAGAGACACAGAGAGAGAGGGGGCGGGGGGGGGGGGGCACCGTACATCAGAATGCTCTGACATTACCTGACAGACACACTGGATAGGTTATGTGTCTCCCAGACTTCGAATGAAGCTGGCATAATTTCAGGATTCCTTTTTAGAGTAGCCTGAACAAGAGAACAATTTGCCTTTAACAGCCTGGAAAATAATTAAATTATACCATTTATTAGACTTTATAGGCTTTATTTTTAAAATCCTACATCAGAATGGTCCCCAATTACCTGAGTGATCCAATGGATTTGTAGTGTCTAACCCATAATTTGAATGAACCTGGCATAACAGTAGGAATCCATTTTAGAGTGGCATGAAGGAGAGCTAAATATGCCTTTAACAGCCTAACAAAAATTGTCAATATAGCTTTGCTTTGAGCCCTTAATTTTAAATCTTACATCAGTATGCTCTGACATTACCTGACAGACACACTGGATAGGTGATGTCTCCCCCAGACTTGAACTGAAGCTGGCATAACTTCAGGATTCCTTTTTAGAGTAGCCTGCACAAGAAACAAATATGCCTTTAACTGCCTGCAAATTATTTAAATTAGACCATTTATTAGACTTTCTAGGCTTAAACTTTAAAATCCTACATCAGAATGATCTGAAATTACCTGTGAGACACACTGGATAGGAGTTGTCTCCCCCAGACCTCGAATGAACCAGGCATAACAGTAGGAATCCATTTTAGAGTAGCCTGAACAAGAGAAAAATATGCCTTTTGCTGCCTGCAAAATATTTAAATTATACCATTTATTAGACTTTCTAGGCTTACATTTTAAAATCCACATCAGAATGATCTGAAATTACCTGTGAGACACACTGGATAGGTGATGTCTCCCCCAGACTTCGAATGAAGCTGGCATAACTTCAGGATGCCTTTTTAGAGTAGCCTGATCAAGAGAAAAATATTCCTTTAACAGCCTGCAAAATATTTAAATTATACCATTTATTAGACTTACTAGGCTTTATTTTTAAAATCCTACATCAGAACGGTCCTAAATTACCTGAGTGATCCAATGGATATGTAATGTCTAACCCATAATTTGAATGAACCAGGCATAACAGTAGGAATCCATTTTAGAGTGGCATGAAGGAGAGAGAGAGAGAGAGAGAGAGAGAGAGAGAGAGAGAGAGAGAGAGAGAGAGAAACCCTTGTGTGTTCCATCGGGTCAGAGGGACACATTCGGTTTATTTGACCTTTTGCATTGACCTTCGGGTCACAGGGACCCACGTTGGTTTCCATTCATGTCACGTCTACTACAGCAAACCCGGCCCTTCCGGTCTCTGGGGACCCGTCCTGCGTTTGAATGAATTTCACCAGTACCTCGGCCTCGTCGGTGTGGGTCTCACAGAGTTGCATTTAATAAAAAAAACCTAAAAAAAAAAAAGACCAGGGTAGAGACGACGAGGAGAACGTTGAGGATGGCGACGAGGAAATGTTTTTGTCAAAAGACAGCAAAATCGAATGGTCCTCAAACGTATCACGCCAGTGGCCCCCGAGCCCATTGCCGTGCCACCGAAAGAGACACAGACGAACTAGACCGAGGCCAAAGGGACCGAGACGGCCAACGCGCTTCTGCTCTCCGCGTTCCAGCTGTTTGTCACGCAGCAAATAGAGAAAACAGTGCTGGCCACGACCAACCTCGAGGGCCGCAGGCGATACGGCAAGTCCGGCGAGTGGAAAGCGATGGACGCCATGGACCTGCGAGCCTACCTCTGGCTTCTGATCCTCACGGGCGTGTACAGGTCCTGCAACGAGGCCTTGGAGAGCCTGTGGCACGAGGAGAGCGGCAGAGCCATTTTCCGCGCCACGATGCCGGTCAAACGTTTCCACTTGTACTCGCGACTGCTGCGCTTCGACAACCGCGAGTCGAGAGCCGAAAGACTAGCCTCGGACAAACTGGCGGCCATACAAGACGTGTGGGACGCGTGGACGCGCCGGCTGCCTCGCCTCTACGACCCGGGCCCTGACGTGACAGTGGACGAGCAGCTGGTGCCCTTTCGAGGTGGCTGTCTTTGCGGCGTGTGGTCTTCTTACTGTTGTACCCATTGTACCAGTTGTAATTTTGTGTGTGTCTGTGTGTGCGTGTGTGTGTGCGTGTGTGTCTATGTGTGTCTGTGTGTGTCTATGTGTGTCTGTGTGTGTCTGTGTGTATGAGGATACTCTTAAACCTTTCCCCAGGTCGATGCGCCTTCCGCCAGTACATGCCCTGCAAGCCCGCCCGGTACGGACTCAAGTCGTGGGTGGCCTGCGACGCCCGCTCCAGCTACGCGTGGAACATGCAGCTCTACACGGGCAAGTCGGTGAGCGGCACGCCCGAGAAGAATCTGGGCTCCCGCGTGTTGCTGGACGTGACCGAGGGCCTGAGGGGCCCGCGCAACGTGACGTGCGACAACTTTTTCACCTCCTACGCGCTGGCCCAGCGGCTGCTCGCCGGGAGGCGCCTCACAGTGGTGGGCACGATGCGCAAAAACAAGCCCGAGCTGCCGGGGCGTTGCTCGCCACCAAGGGCCGTGCTGTCTTTTTGTCCAAGTTCGCCTTCACGGCCACCGCCGCTCTGGTGTCCTACGTGTCCAAGAGGCACAGGAACGTGGCGCTGCTGAGCACGCTGCACACGGGCGACGAGCGGGTCGGCGCCGCAGGCAGGCCAAACCCGACATTATCCTCCACTGCAACAGCACCAAGGGCGGCGTGGACAACCTGGACAAGCTCGTCGGCACGTACAGCTGCCGCAGGAAGACGGCGAGCAGGCCCCTCGCCCTGTTCCACAACGTCCTCGACGTGTCCGCCTACAACGCCTTCGTGCTGTAGCGAGAGCTCAGGCCCGAGTGGATGCGCAGCAAGCTCAACAAGAGGAGGGCGTTTCTCGAACAGCTGGGTAGGGCGCTTGTGACTCCGCTCATCGAGAGACGATGGCATCTGCCTCGCACGGAGGCTTTGGCCGCGCTCGTCAAAGCCGTGGTGGCGAGGTCCGCGGAGGCTGCGAGGTCCGCGGGGGGCGGATCCGGCGTTTGGCGAGGCCGAGACAATCGAAACGACGGCGTCAAGCCGAAGCTCAACCGAGACCGCAGAGAGTGCCCGGCAAGAGGAAGAGGTGTCAGCTCTGTCCAAAGCCCATGGATCGCAAAACGCACACCGTGTGCGGCTGCTGCGAGAGATACATCTGTGGGAGCTGCACGCAGGCCTACTGCGCTGAATGCGTGAGGCCGTAGCCTGTCGTGGGTAGCGGCGCCGGGTTGGCCGTTGAGGTAACGCTGCAAAGGGAGAAAACAAAAAGGAAAAGAAAAGGAAGACAAGCAGCGGACAAAGGGACGTGTGTAGTGATGCGTGGCCCGCAAAGACGACAATGAACTGAAATGAATTGAAATGTTCCTTGAATCTATTCTGAAAAAAAATAAATAAATACACAAGCAAATACAGCAGGGCAGTTGACGTGAGATTATACATGTGAGAGTCCCCGCGGACCCGGACCAAAGGGGCAAGTGTGACAGAAAGAAAAGTCAATACACCGAAAAGGGCCCTGTGGCAAAAAAGGATATGACAAAGATTGAAAGTGGCAACCCATGTGGGACAATACTAACTGCAACAAACTAAAAATGTGCCTTGACTCTATTCTGAATACAATAAAGAACCCTTTGGGATACTTGTGCTGTGTGAGATATGAGTTGAAAAATATATACACTGTGAGCGAGCAAAATAAAGGGAACAAATAATAAAATAAGTAAACCAGGGCATGTGACGTGACATTATACACACGAAGTCCGGGGGGGGACAATGCGAGAATAGTAGAAACCCAATAAACTGAACAGGTCCCCCGTGACATGCAGGACAATACAAGGGTTAATGAGACATGTGGGTGATGTTGAAAAAGGCCTTCAAAGGGGGGTGTTTTTAAAATACAAATCCAATCACAACATGGTCCAAAAGGGCTCACCACAACAACGGGTCGAAAAGCATCCCTCTCTGTTCTCCTTTTCGGTGACTTGGGTGCAAAACCCAATACACTGAACAGGTCCCCTTGACATGAAGGACGATAGAAGAGTTAAAGATAAATTTAAAAACATTCAGTCATCACAGCTCAGACCATGAGATTCTACGTCGTATAATATGAGGCCAGTTCACAGGAGGATTCATTACGAAATAATAAGGTATAAAGCTAATAATAAAAAATGTCCTAGGCACGGGTCCTCCAACGCAAATATATATATATATACACTCACCGGCCACTTTATTAGGTACACCTGTCCAACTGCTCGTTAACACTTAATTTCTA
>NC_048418.1:21650217-21651760 GCF_013103735.1 Etheostoma cragini | reverse complement strand
GGTCTCCCGGACCCCGCATAGTGAAGGAATTCCAGCCAAACCAGCACAAAAGACAGCGGACGGGTCAATGTGACCCCCGAGGAAAACACAAGGGTTAACCCTTGTGTTGTCCTGCATGTCACGGGGGACCTGTTCAGTTTATTGGGTTTCTACTACACTCGCATTGTCCCCCGGACTTCGTGTGTATAATGTCACGTCACATGCCCTGGTTTATTTATTTTAGTATTTATTCCCTTTATTTTGCTCGCTCACAGTGTATATATTTTTCAACTCATATCTCACACAGCACAAGTATCCCAAAGGGTTCTTTATTGTATTCAGAATAGAGTCAAGGTACATTTTTAGTTTGTTGCAGTTAGTCTTGTCCTACATGGGTTGCCACTTTCAATCTTTGTCATATCCTTTGTGCCACAGGGCCCTTTTCGTTGTATGATAAAGTACTAACTCTGACTTTGTCCATGTCTTCAAAAATATGCTGTTATTACGGGATAGCTCATATCCGTGTTTTTGCAATACAAAAATACTACAAATCTGAACCTCAAATAGCGCTGGCCTAATCGATCCGAACTCCATTCAGAAAACAAGCATTTAAAAAGTTGTCTCGCGGCCAGACCTGATAAAGTATTAACTCTGATATTTAGTGAATCGTCATCATGTTGTTGTTATTTCGGGAGAATGGTTATATGTTTGTTTGCAATGATTTCTTGAAATATCCTGGACTTCCAAAGCAGCTACAAAGCAGCGACAGGAATAGTCTTGGCTGTCTGCCAATCTTCTGATTTTAATTTACATAAGGTCTTAAGCGCAAACCTAGCCTTTGTCCCTTATTCAGAAGTTATTTATTATGCTTTTGCTTGCTGATCACTAAATAAAATCAGGTTCTACCGTTCATGACATATACATAACACTAATCATCATGGCACAATAATGCTTAGTATAATATAAACACACATGTAAAATAATCTAAATGAGAAGTATCTGTTTGTATTCAAAGGTCAGATATACATACACATAGACCAGACGCACACACCAGACACACAAGAAACATGCATCTTTTTGCATTAAGAACAATAACAAGCCTGAGTTAGATAAGACTGGGAGAGTAATACCGAAACACACACACACACACACACACACACACTCTGTTTGCTGCTGTTGGCTGAGCACTAAATCAAATCAGGTTCTATTGTTTATGACATGTACATAAAATCTAATCATTATGGCCCAATAACGCTTAGTATAATATAAACATACATTTAAAATAATCTGAAAGAGAAGTAATCTTGTCTTTCTTTCTTTTCAATTCCTGGCCTAAAGCCAAATATCTTGTTTATCC
This sequence comes from Etheostoma cragini, assembly GCF_013103735.1. Taxonomy (NCBI): domain Eukaryota; kingdom Metazoa; phylum Chordata; class Actinopteri; order Perciformes; family Percidae; genus Etheostoma; species Etheostoma cragini. Next base: position 21,650,424 of record NC_048418.1, on the reverse strand, counting down.
TAAAGTGTTCCTCTTTTCCTTTTATTTTTTTCCCAATGTTTTTCTATTGACCACTAGATGGCAATCCAAGACCATAAATGAACCTAACAGCATCATGTCAATGACACAAACACACATAGTGACGCCACAAACCCATGGAAATGACACTTTGAAATGGGGTTGCGCATTAGAAATTATATCTATATATAATATATATATATATATATA
>NC_048418.1:21619157-21650117 GCF_013103735.1 Etheostoma cragini | reverse complement strand
ATTGTATTATACACATCCACCGTAGGCATGTGTCTTGCATTGGTTTCTTTTCTTTCGTTTTGTTTCGATTTGTTTTTCATTCTTCGTCCGTCTTCGTATCAACGAACTAGCAACCGGGCGCAAGGTCGGCATGGCCCGATGTTTCACTGTAGACCCGAGGCCGCGGCGGAGCCTCGCTAGCGCCGTCCCCGGACAGGCACTCCAAAACGGACGTGCGTACCGACAGAGGCAACTGCCGCACTCGCGACGTCTCTCGCCGCGGCTTTGTCGAACGAGTGGGAAGGCAAGGTGGCTCGGAAGGAGAGGGCCTAAAGGAACGGCGACAAAGCAGCCAGGAGTGGGGAGGTGGAGGAGGGGGACACGTGGCCGAGGACAAAGAAGAAGAAGAAGAAGAAGGAGGAAACGAAGAAGAAGAAAAAGAAGAAGGAAACGAAGAAGAAGAAGAAGAAGGGGTAGAAGAAGAAGGTGGAGCAGGGGAAAGGGGAGAAGCTGCAGCGGCGGCTGCGGCGGTAGTGGCGGAGCAAGAAGAGGCGACGTTCGTTTCGAAAGACGGGAAAATCGAGTGGTCCTCGAAAATGTTTCACGCCGGGCCTCGGGAAAGGGCTGCCTCGCCCCAGCCGCAGAGCTCCGGAACCACGGACTACACAGCCGGGAGCGTACGCGACATCGTTTCGGCGTTCAACCTTTTTGTCACGCGGCGAATAGAAGACATCGTGCTGGCCGCGACAAACCTACATGCCCTGAGGACGCACGGCAACGAGTGGAAAGGCATGGACGCGGTGGACCTGCGCGGCTACTTCGGCCTGCTGATCCTCTCGGGCGTGTACAGGTCCCGGAACGAGGCCTTGGAAAGCCTGTGGCACGAGGAGAGCGGCAGACCCGTGTTCCGCGCCACGATGCCCCTGAAGCGGTTTCACGCGTACTCGAGACTGCTGAGATTCGACGACCGCGAGTCGAGAGCCGCCAGATGGGCCACAGACAAACTGGCGGCCATAAGGGACGTGTGGGACGAGTGGGCGCGTGGGCTTCCGAGCCTGTACAACCCGGGCACCGACGTGCCCGTGCACCGACTCTGGACAAGCAGCTGGGCCCGTTCCGCGGTTGGTCCATGTCATTTGTATCTTCTTATTAGCTGTTTTACTCGCTCTCTGCTTGTGTGTGTGTGTGCGTCGTCGCTCCGCTCATCGAGAGCGCCTCCCTCGCACGGAGGCGTCCGCCGCGCTCGTCGGGACCCTGACGGCGAAACGTGCGTCGGGCCCGAGCGGAGGGGAAGGCGAGGGACGAGGAGGAGGTGCACGTGCGGATGGGGGAGGCAAGAGGAGAAGGTGTCAGCTCTGCCCTAGGGAAAGGGACCGTAAGACGCAGGCTGTCTGCGATGGCTGCCGCAGATACGTGTGCGGGAGCTGCTCGCGGGTGTATTGTCCGGAATGCATGCATGCATGCATGCATGCATGCATGCGTGCGTGCGTCAGTCAGTCAGTCTCTCTCTCTCTCTCTCTCTCTCTCGGCGTGCGCCGACACGTGACACAAAAACGGACAAACACTAGACACCCTCCCAACACTACCCCTGCCTTGTCTTCTGGGGTCCCCGGGACCCCCCCCTCCTCCCTTTTGTGCCACATCACTGTCACACCTCCCTCTGCTCCAAGTCACAGCGTGCCATTTATCCAACAGCAGCTGGGCCAAATATCCAGTTAAAAAAATATGTCTGTGTACAGGTAACCTATTGCTACTATACTATATGTAAATAAATAATTTTCTCTGTATGGAAATGCTTCTTTTTTCACGCTACTGGATCACATGACAAATTCTTCAAGCTATGGTAAGACCTTAATTATAGACTACATTTTTTACATATTTGAAATTGCATATTTTGCAATCAGTACAAATTATATGGTCTCTGTATTACAGATGAATCTGTTGCACGACCAGATAAACTGTCCAGGACGGAGTGTGCGTCTGGAAGCCCTGTCTGTAAGTTAAAATGTATGCATGCACAAAAGAAACCAGTCATATTTCTTAACATGGAACCACTGACAGTCAACATGGTGCATATCATGTGATTGTTCATTTTGTCTCTTCCTGTCTTTTTTCAGCTCAGCAGATAACACTTCCTCCACCACCTGCATATAAGTTTATATATATATATATTATATATATATATATATATATATTATAATATATATATATATATAGTCTAATGTAACAGAATAGGTTCATGTTTTGTAATGGCATGTGCAGGCAACCTATCAACTTCATCATCTTATATAATAAGAAAAGACTCAAGTTGCTCACGTGTGTGTGTACAGGTGTATGTATGGAGAGGAGGAACAATATGGAAATTAAGTAACCATCGGCCTGCCCCTAGACGAACACTATATATTTGCATAAATTCCAATATCTAAACTGCACCGACTTCTCTTACAAAATGTGACTGTACAAGCTCTAGACTATATGTATAATTTGTTACTATATGTTTTACAGCAACTTTTCCTGTCAACCCTCGGTGGTTGTACTGGAGGTGATGCCATCCGCCGCATGTTGCGGCAAGTTGCAACGATTGATGTGCTGAGACAGTACAGCTTGCGGGGGGAAAAAAAAAACAAAGAAAACCTTCCAGGACCTGGCTGTACGCAGGGTTATAACAGGCAGGTGCCATTTTATTGTTCATATTATGCTTAGCTTGGCTGACAAGAGGTTTTAATTTGACTTATAACTTTGCTTCATTTTGACTTCTACTCTAGCGGCCTGCCGGAAAAATGTCACTGCGCTGACTGCTGCAGAAGCAGAGGATTTGATTGGGCAAGTTCTGAAGTTTGCCCCACACAGACGGTAAATTGAAGTTCTTCTGCGTTAAGTTCATCAAAAAAATTCTTTTGTCAATGTGTTCATACTTACTATTACATGTCTAACTTGTGTTTATGTCTTTATACGCCAGCTGAGAAGGATTGAGCTGTGAAATCATGGAGCCCCTTTTTTATTAACACATATTTTTTTTTAGTGACTTATTTTGCACACACACTTTACAAACACATCTTTATGCATCTTGCACTACAGCCTTATTTTTTTGTATTTTTTGTCAGTTTGAATATAAAAGTTTTGAAATGCCATAAAGTTTGCCTATTTATTCATTCCTACCAATATAACTTTTGTATGTGTGTACATACATACACACACACAAATGGTATGGGTGTTTGTTTTAAAGGTTAGGGGAATCTAACCTTTTAACGTTCTGGGAATGTTCGTTTATGGTTACAGCGAACAATCCCTGAAGGTTTTTTTTTGGTTGTAGTTTGGTTGTCTGTAGGTTAATTGGAAGGTTTTCTTAACTTTCTGGGAACGTTAGTTTATGGTTACAGCGAGCGTTCCCCTAACGTTAAGGGTCCGTTCCCTAAGGGTTGAAACGTTCGTCTAGCGTACTCTAAAGGTTGTAACTTTTAGGGGGAACGTTCCGAGAACGTTCGCTGTAACCAAAAACGAACGTTCCGGGAACGTTAAGAAAACCTTCCAATTAACCTACAGACAACCAAAAAAAAACTTCAAGGAACGTTCCCACAACCAAAAATGAAAGTTCTGGGAACCAAAAATTGTTAGCTGGGAAATATGCCTTTAACAGCCTGAAAAACAGTCAATATAGCTTTAATTTTAAGGCCTTAATTTTAAAATCATGATGTCTCCATCAGTCTTGGAATGTAGCTGGCATAACGTCAGGATTCCTTTTTAGAGTAGCCTGAAAAAGATAAAAATATGCCTTTAACAGCCTGAAAAACAGTCAATATAGCTTTACTTTTAAGCCCTTAATTTTAAAAACATAAATCAGAATGCACTGAAATTACCCGTGAACTCACTGGATAGGTGATGTCTCCCTCAGACTTTGAATGCAGCTGGCAGAACGTCAGGATTCCTTTTTAGAGTAGCCTGAAAAAGAGAAAAATATGCCTTTACCAGCCTGAAACAAATTGAAATCATACTATTTGTAGCATACCCTCCGAAAGATGGTCTGACGCTTTACTGATGATTTTAAGTTTATTGAGAAACCCCAAACCAACGTAAGAGCTGGTTACAAAAAGAAACAGACACAAACAATGCATTAGCTACATTACCATGTAGATTCAGAGCATTAGCGTTAGCATAGTTTAATACTAGCTTACAAGTTCGGCATTAGCCTATAAAACAAATGGCTAGAAACAGCTACAGTTGTTCAAAACTACTTTAAACACCACTAACATTTAATTTTACAGTATTCTGATAAATACTAACCTTGTTCCTCTTCGAAGGGGTGCTATAAAACATTTTATATTTAACTTTGTGGCCGTTACCGTTTCATCATTTTCTGTTACAAACAGCAGGAAGCTAGTCAACGTGCCAGCGGGCGATTTTCAAAATAAAAGCCCATTTTATACAGAACAGGAAGGAGACACAAAAAGCTATTTCTTCCATAAAGATAAAACACATACTGGGTTATTTACACTATTTATTAGACATTCTAGGCTTTAATTTTAAAATCCTACATCAGAATGGTCCTACCCAAGAAGCCCATGTTCACTGCATGTCAGTTGGTTAGTTGGAGAATTTGCACCACTGAGGTATAAGATTAACTGTCTAAAATGATAGACAACTTGTGAAATTTGCTTATGTTAGAGTTAGTAAGGACATTAATACCACTCTAATGTCTTTATGTTCGATATAACCGTCACACTACAACCAGGAGCCGGTTAGCTTAGCTCAAAGGCTGGGAGGGGAGGGAAACTGCTGATTTTGCCAAAAAAAAAAAAAAAAAAAAAAAAAAAAAAAAAAAAAACAGCTGCCATGCAATGCCTTTGTAAAGCTGCTCAGCTAGCCGAAGTGCGGTCAAAACGTTGACAATAGTTTCAATACTTTCAGCAGTGAGTGCAGCCATTCAGTGCCAGAGTCCTGTGACTTGTTTAAATGTTTACAAAATTATTCTTCTAGCTTGAAATACATGGACACACCTCCCTGGAAATGTAATTATTGCTAGCCGCACATTACTACTGCCTAGAGGGTTTTTGGCCTAAAGCTGTAATGGTAGAACTATCTCCACAGCACTATGATAGGAGAAAAAACTACTGGGTGTTTTATGTCTTTAAACCAATCACAATTGTCGTGGGCAGTGCTAAACTCCAGTTGCAGCTCTGCAGAGTAGTCTCGGGAAGGAACTTGTTTTGTGGAACTCGTGCACCGTGCAAAAGAAAACTTCAACATACAATATTAAATGAACTGCTGTTGCGGTTTAAATTAACTGGAAACGCTAAACCTCACTGTCTCTTACCAGTGTATCACCGTGTGTATTTTGTCCACAGAAATCCCAACCGGTCCCAAAACGTCCCAGCGAGAGAGGAAACGCTGTAACCACATTCTTAGTAAATCATTTTCCAAAAGAACAAAGCATCCCTGCATGGTTGCACAATCCAAATTTTCTTCCAAGTCACAGGGAGCGGAAGGTGAGGGACAGCTTGCAGAACATCTGGCGGCGCCGGATGTGAGGCAACATCCTGGAAATGTACTTCAGTTGTTCCACACTGCCTTTGGACAGAGTATAGACCGCCTAAGCTAGTCATTTACTCCTGGTTGTCTAGTTTTTATGCTAAGCTCATAGCTGTATCTTCATAATTACCATCTCTCAGTGAAAAAGCAGCAGGGGCCCACAACACGTTTTTGCCAGGGGGCAGACAACCTTACTCTGTCAAACATTTCATATAACGAGCAACAAGTAACCATCCACACATATATGCATTAAATATCAAGTTTGGTCGCGTAGAGATAGATTTCTGGACCTATTTTTACACACAGAAGCCCTGCCATGTCGATTATTCATATTACACATTTTTCAAAACAGTCCAACGAGATTACATAGGGCATTGTGGGACATGTAGTATAGGCTACAGAATAAATGGGCGATTTAACCAGCTGCAGTCGTGCATGTGCCACAGACTGGATATTTATTTATTAACATTAAAGGTCTCTGGCATGTGCAGACCTGTAGCTTGCTCGGTGTTCCCCTCAACTCTGTCGTCACGACATCAGTCACGACTAGTGCGCGTGTAGCTGGCATGATCATGTTGTTCCTCCTCCTCCATCAGAGGTTTCCCTTCACATGCAACGGCAATGCACTCGTCCGTGCAGTAGCCTACGCTTTTTCCAGCCCTTGAAGTAGGCCTACTGTGCAGCACCATGCAGGCGGCGGGCACCGGAGCAGCCGACAGCGACGCCACTGCGAACTGCAGCAGCAGCGCCGCAGGCGTCGACGACAGCGACGGGGCAGCGGAGAGGATGGAGAGGACGGTGCCAAGCGAGCAGCAGGACAGGACCAACAACCAGCAGCAGAATATGCCCTTAACGCCATCCGGAGTCCTCGGTGAGTGTCGCAGAAAAACGCTTGAACAAATAAAATACTGTATAAGAGCGTGTAGTGTGGATCTGAGGGAGATGGGTATTTGTGTTCTTTTGCGCACACACAAAAGAAGAAGATGGGGATGAAAGATGAAGCTACTGTGCATGGGCAGTATGGTGCAGTCACTAATGCTTGAAAGACTTCACTGAAGGACTCCCAGGAGACTAATCGTGTGTGTTTGGGGTTGGATAGCAGCGCCTCTTTTCATTCACATAGTGCGCATTACGACGAGACAGGCCCGGGATGAGCGGGTCAGGCTAGTGGTCCACAGGTGCATGCGGGGGTCCTACGCAGCGGAGCGGGGGGTGCATGTCCCCACGCTATAACCTACTTTGAAGAGAGTGGACGTGTGGCAGACTCAGGTGTCAGCTGTGTCCGCTTTGTCTCAGGTGTTGAAGACTTGAGGAGAAAGACTTACAGGAGAAATATTTCAGTGGTGAGTAAGCAAGTGACTGGTAGCATTCAATGATTTCTGGAATTGCATAATGATGAGTATTAAGCAGCAGTGAACATTTTATATTTCTCTACCTTTATTGGGTTGAGGGCTCTGAGATTATAGCATTTTCCAGGGGCCCGGTCGGCTGGGCCCCCCTGAAATGTTGACCTGTATGCCCATCCAGCAATTCTGGCAAACAGGAGAGACTCAGGCAGAGGTCTGGATAGTAACAGTTAACCTTTACAATTTAGAGTAATGTCACTGCAGTAATTGTATTCATTTGCATCTTGAGTTCAAGCCAAACAATGTAAACTTTTGGAGAAAATCTCAACACGTACATGGATCAGGACAGGTGATATAGGCTCACAAAACATGATATTTAAGCACTATTACACTTTCATGTCCTCTTTTGTTTGTACAACAGTCTCATCAATATTAGTAGGATCATATGCTTTGTGTTTGGGTTTTAGCTGAGCGCTGGAGAATGTAGGAGGGTTTGGCTGATGGTCACATCAGTGTGGCCTTTGAGGCCGAGACAGATCTGCGGTAGTTACAGGTCTGTTGACTATCAAATTAATCATTTGTTGAAGATTCGGCTTTGTGCGTTCTGTGTTTGCACCATCCAAGTGATGGGGAACTGGACAGTGTAGCCACCTGCAGGTCTGAATGTAATGGTCTGTCTTATAGGACTTAATGGTCCACAACTTATCCGAGCTGCCTGCTTGCTTGCTTTTGGTCCATTGCATGCTGGGAAAGGCACAAGACCAACGAGCCCACCCCCAAATCTGTGAAAAATAAATTATATTGATGACACAAGAGGGAACAAGGGTGGGCTTGTTGGTTGAACTTCAGGTGGTTGCTCAGTTCATACACATTTATTGCAAATTGTGATGATCCATAATGTTGGTAATTCAATACATGGAATGTATTATCAATCTCATATGAGATATCACTAGCTTAATATCTAAGCCTGTCTATATCCACAGTCAGTATTTCTCGCTAGGTTTATTTATTGCAAATTAATACAGAATCCACAGTTAGTACTCTTGACCAGTCTCAATTCCACTTTTTAATTTTTTTGTCTCTAAATTGACCGCATTTTACTCTGTCTCGTCTCCGATAAGGACTCAAGACCATAATTTTATCAAGATAAATAAAAGAGGGGAATGAAGAAGAATATTAATTTGTTTTCTTTGGGTGTTTTCAATGAGAACGTGGATATTTCAGATCAATTTGAGGAGTACCTATTGTTAGCATTTTCCAAATTTTTATCATGGCATTTAGTGTGGGACTCCATTGTACTGGTCTGATCTGCGTCTGGGTCTTGACTTGGTCTAGCCCTACCTTGATGTTTGGTCCTGAATTGTTCTTAACCCGTCCTTGTCTCTGTCTCAATGCGCTCTGGTCTTGGTGATGACTTGGTCTCGATTCAAACACTGACTGTTTCACTAATAACTAAGTGGACTATAAGCACTAAGGTGTAGTCTACATGACATGCAGGTATACACAGGCTTCCCACTATGAAAGATCCAGCTGTTCCACTTAGCGCTCCCCCTATGAGTCCCCCCATGTCCATGACTGGGCAAAAAAAAAAAAAAAAAAATAGGAAAATATGGTCAAACGGTAACATCAGTGATGAGTGGCAGAGCGCTACTAATAACTTAACGTCATCTGTGTCCTTGATCACCCTGATGAAAAAACATCACCATCTGTCTGAACCTTCCTCTCTCTCTCACACACACACACACACACTATGTCTTACCCTCTTTATCATCGGTCCTCAGCAGTGATTTTAAACTTCATTAACTTCTTCTGCCCCTCTTTCCCTTTTAGATAAATTGTTTGGGAAGCGCCTTCTGCAGGCCAGACACTACATCATGTCTCGTAAGTCCTGGCTGAAGATGGTTCCCACCGAAAACTGTGATATCCTGATGACATTTCTAGGTACTGTAAGCTCCTGGCTCTCGCCGTTGGTCATCCTGTAGAGAAAACAGCGCATCCTCATTATATGTCTTTATAGTGCTCAGCCCGCCACTCAGAAGCACGACTGGGACTTCTCTGGGGACAATTAGAGATCATCCATTTACTGTACCCGTTCCTATAGACCAGCCCTTTCTGCAGTATATTTTAAGGAAGCTGCAGTTGTGGGCATCGAGTTGTGAATTGGAGGAATTTTACCAAGCTAACTTTGCAGTTTGACTCCGGCAGATAAACTTCAGAATGTACAAAATAATCTAATCTAATCATTCTGATTAGTTGCAGACTCACTAACTATCGTTAGTATTTTGTTTAAATTCTTTATTTCTACAACTGACACTTTCAACTGCTTTACTTACAAACTGGAACTTCCACATGCCTTAACACCACAGGTGTCAAAAGTATTCACAGTCATTACTCAAGTAGAAGTATAAATACTAGGGTTAAAAAGACTTCGGTAGAAGTTGATGTATCAACTTAAGTTAAAGTGTAAAAGTACTGGTGTCAAAACTACATAAAGTATGAAATTAAAAGTAATGTAAGGGCCAGAAGGAGTGGTTTTTGCATCCAAACATTTCTAAAAAAAATTCTTTTATTTACGGCCAGGGATGATTAAGGTTTGGCTGGTCTCTTTGGCTACCAACCTCGTGCTTGGTTGGGACATTTCGCTTAAGTTCTCGGCCATGGACATCTTCGTACTAGGTTACATACAGTACGTCTACTACTTCCTTGCTGGAGTGTGACATGATTTGTGTCATTTGCAGGTGCGATGGACCGGATACGAACCAATAGCGTGTCAGAATCGTTCATGTTAATGATTCTCATCCAACCACAATCAAATTCACTCCATCCGGATTGCAAGATTTATCTGGATAGGTTTTTGTGTCAAGCCGGATTGAAAAAAAGCCAAACTGAAATAGGAGTAACATGGCTATTTTTAAAATGTACGGAGTAGAAAGTACAGATAATTGCATGAAAATGTAAAGAGAAGTAAAAAGCTCTTGCAATAGTCCAAACTTAAACAATGTCTCTTCAAACCAAAAATCATAGACCCGATTCCCTCAGGTAAATCTCTTCTTGAAAACAAGTCTTCAGCCTTACTTTTAGACAGCGTCGCAGCCCATCTGTCGGTAAGAAGTCCAGTCTTCAGGTAGGTATTCCAGTCTTTCAATCCTTCCCATGGAAAGTGCCGCTTCGATCCTCTATAGTTCCTCCGAGAGCACAACTTGAGCTTGTCTCCCACACAACCCTCCTGTCTCTGGGCTTTAAGCTGCCCTTCAGCTCATCAGGCCCTGATTGGTCTCAGGTGTGTTGGGATGCCGTGTGCTTGAGGGGTGGAGTTCCCAACTCCACCAGCAGATGGTGCCAAAGCTGCCAGTGACTGCAGCCATCTCAGGGGTACGTAGCGGCCCTCCAGAACGTAGCCCTTCGTGACATCACACTACCCAACATGTACTTCATTAAGGTTTTTTTACTTGACACCTCTGCTTAACAAAAAAATAAAATGCTTACACCTCCTACACTTCAACAGACACTTCCAACCCTTGAGTACTAAAATCTAAACCTGTACGTGCTTCAACTTCTATTGCTACTACAACGCACCTTACATTGAAATACTTGAAGACTTTTTCACTTTTTTTTTTTTTTTTTACAATTTTCAGTGTAAGGAAGCACACTTATTTTAAATGTTGCCTTTTATGGTTATCTTTTCCTTTAAAACAGTATACACGTACCCTAAATTACATATATTTGTGCATACATATGTGTTGTTTATGATATTAATCAGCTACAAAATGAACAATGAAAATGAAAATAAACAATATGCAAAGTGCCGAGCAAGATTACAAATTAAGACTTTAATGATCCAGCAAGGGGATATTACATCTATTCACTCTGTTGTAACTCATTACACACATTATACACAGGCCGGACATACACACACATGCCCAGGACCTGTACATGCACTAATGGAGATTGTCAGAGTGTGGGGACCGCCCATAACCGGCGCCCCGAACATTTAGGGATTTGGTGCCTTGCTCAAGGGCACCAAACTTTATTTTATTACCTTTATTAACCGATAGCGGGTCTCTTACAGTGAAATAGCTCACTTATGCTCCTAACTAACATCTCGCTCATAAAGGAACTATGTATGTGATATATGTCACTCCAGAATCAAAGTCTTTGTGGATGATGGATCCAAAGCCTGAGTCATTTCCAATTTGATCTTCATTGTTTTCAATTTTGGGTAGAAAATGGTCCCAGTGTAATGACACAGATGATTGAGGCAATATTCTGCATACAGTTGGATGAAACTGCTGAAATCAGATTGGAGGCTTCTCAGCCTATTGAAAACATTAAGCCCCATGATACGATAATATCTTAAAAACTTATGTCACATTAATATATTATTGGAATTTTTAAAAATATTGCGTTATCTGACATATTGTAATTTATTACCTTTTTTCCAACTTCAAATTGTGCACGCTGACGGTCACCCCTGCTCACCTGACAGAAGAAAAACTCAACTGTACCTATTGCATCTAGTGGAGTGAAAAAGCCTTGCAGAAAGTTAAATTCTCATGTTTAATTCCTATAATAAAAGACTGATACTTGGCGTCCCGGCATCAATACAGTTTTGCCGCAGAAAATGACGCGATACTATGCTGGATCGATTTTTTTCCCCCACCCCTGAAATGTTTGTGTGTGAAATACTGCTTGTAGACAGGGATTTAATTGGAGCGGCCTCTTACTATGGGCACCACTCCACTGCTTCTTGGCCCCAGCTGTCAGGGCGGTGAAGGGTGGGTTTGGTTCAGCCTCTGGCCTCTTCTGCCTTTGACGTACACGCCTGCAAATGTGGGAATGAGGAATTAAATGGAAAGTTGATGAATAAACTGCTGTTTCAATATATGCATTGTGATGCTCATATTCACTGTCAAACTTTAAATGAAATGTTTTTTTTCTCCCTCCAGATACAATAGATGACCACACTCTGCTGTGGCTCCTGAATCAGATTCGTGTTGGAATCCCACAGGTCAGCATTCAGGTTCGACAGCACAAACACACCCAGGCACAAGCCTTCTTCATCACGACAACGTTTGAGAAGTAAGACTCCGAAACTCACACCAACTGTGTGTGTGTGTGTGTGTGTATAAAACTTTACTTCAGCATTTAACTGCATATTCAGAGGGGTGAAGCAAAATGGGAAGAAAAGAGTCCAGTCAATTCCCATTCTCCATTCAAATTAGCAGAAAACGCCACTATAGGGCTAGGGAACAGTCCATTCAGTCAGTTAGGGTTAGCAAAACATATTGTAAGCATGTGTGTTTCTATTAATGCATGAAAATGAACAAAGGCAATACAAAATGGAAGAAATGTGTTAGATTTAGTTATGTGTGGTTTTTATTTTAGCCTGTTGAAGTCGTGCTTATTCACTTTCTCGCCGAGAACTAGATGTGAAGATTGATACCAGTCTCAGGTCTGTCTGCTAAGATAAGAAGTTACAACCAGGGACAGCGGGCTTGGCGTAGCTGTAGCATAAAGAAGAAGCAGCTTGCATGGTCCTGTCCAAGGATTACAAAACTAGGTCAAAACCGACATTTATGGCTGGACTATGTATGGCCAAAGTGCCTAACTGTGGCCAAATTGTTAAAGGGATTGCCAGCGGTGGTGTACATAATGTGAATATAGATATTAATTGGCTTATCACACTATTAGCAGGTTTAGCATGATGACAATAGAAATAGAAAATACAGAGCAGACTCCCAGGGCTATTGTTCAATCTTTAAAGATTGAGCTTGGTCTGGTGAACCTGACTACTGCTGATCACCTTTCAAGGCTCTACTTGGTTTGGCACCATCTTATATTATGCATTTTATTCCCTGGCTCTCAGCCCTGAGGTCTCTTAGATCTGATGAAAAACCTCTCCTGGGTGCCCCCCGATCTCCACTCAACGTTGCTGCTCCACGACTGTGGAACCTGCTGCCTTCATATCAGATGTGCTCCCTCCATTTCTGTTTGTACATCCAAAGACACGATTTTTTACTCACTTGCCTTTCTTACTAATCACTAATCTCTCAATCTCTTATCACGTCTATACGTGTTGCTGACTCGCTGCCGTTGGGTAATTTTTTTTTCCTCTCTACTTTCTAGTTTTACATTTCAATGTTCTTTTCTACAGCACCAGTGCTTTTTTTTACATCACTTTCGTCATCTTAAGCTGTGTTTATATGTGCTCTAGTAATAAACTTACTTACTTACTTATAAGTACGTACTTACATGGTAAAGATACATTTTGGACCTAGTTTTGATTTTGTATGGCTTGTCCAGCCCAAAAAACAGCAGAAGCTCCAGGAAGTCTCTGCCTCCAGGGCGTGCAATTTAATGTCATTACATTCCTGTATTCCTACGGATCAGACATATTAGTTGTAACATGTTAACTAGTGAGCTTTACAGTAGAGCTGCTGGTACACACATTTTGTGTCTCTCCAGTCTTTATGGTAAGCTAATCGGTTACTGGCTCTAAATTCTTATTTATTGCACACACAGGAGAGAGGTATTGACCGTTTCATCTCCAAAAATGTCAAACTATTCCTTTAAGCTTCAAAAAATTCAGAAACCACACCCAGAGTTACTGGGAGTGTGTGTGTGTGTGTGTGTGTGTTGCCTCAGTGCACTTAATCTATCAAACATCTGCGGTCCAGTCGCTCCACAGTGTTAGTGCCCCACCAGGTTTAATCCTGCTGTCATGTACCCTCAGCCTGCTGCGGGGAGCCGAGCAGATGGGCATGCACAAGGCCGTCAAACCGCAGTTTGGCGGCGGGATGCGGCGTTTCTCCTGTGAGGAAGACAACATCTATGAGAACATAGAGAGCGAACTCTGCTTCTTCACCTCACAGGTTAGAGCTTACAACTGTGGGCCATGTAAGCTGTATATGTCAACATCGATATATTGTCCATACTTGTAAATGGTCGCTTTGGGTGTGGTAATTAAAGATTCTTTTTGTCTGTCTTTTGCTGTTTTTTGTGAAATTGAAAATGTATGTTTCTAAGTATTATGACTTATCTTTTGCTGTTTTCCCATAACTGTAATGGTTTCCAGGAGCGACAGTGCATCATAAAGTATTGGCTTGACAATCTGCGAGCCAAACAGGGGGAGGTGCTCCACAACATTCACTTCCTGGAGGGCCAGCCAATCAGTATGCTGTCATTTATTATTACCAAACCGTTTGAAATGCTTTTCTTTTTCTCTTCCCTATCTAAATAGCATCAGCGTTTTGTGTAGTGGATGTTATATGCTAAGTTACATTTGAGTTTTGTCAATTAAAATATTTGAACCACAATTAATTGCATGATTGTCCATAGTGAACTTGCAATTATATGCAAATTAATTGCACATTTTTATAAGTTTGGAATGCTCGTATCAACATGGGAGTGGACAAATATTGCAACAGTTTTAAACAATGACAAACACTGTCTAGAATATTTCTCCAGAATAACCTCAAAGATACTATATGCTTAAAAAAATGCTGAAAGAACATTGTGGCAAACTCATTGCATTGCTTTTCTTCCTTATTCTATGGAGTGGCCCGAGGTCCAAATCACGGAACAAGCTTGTATTAATCCTGCGTCAATAAAATGAGGAATTTGCGTTTGTTATTACTCATTATTATCACGTTTTATTAAAACAGCCTTCGTTTTAACGTTGCCATGTGAAAGCTTCCTGTTGTCTCCGCTTTAGTTCCAGAGCTGCAAGCTCGGGGAGTGATCCATCAAATGTTTCCTCTCCACGAGCAGAGGATCCTCAACCAGCTGATGACATCCTGGGTCCAGGCTGTGTGTGAACGGCAGCCCCTGGGTGGGAAATATCAACCTTTTTTTATTTTTTGTCTGGACGGGCCTGCCGTTAATACCAAGTCACATCTATTAATAGCATAAAATAGTATGAGCTATGTCATTGCTTGAGACATAGTGAGTCTTCCTCTCATGGTCTTAACATTAGCTTTTATATGTTTTATTATCTGATTACCATTTGATCTGCTTTGTAGATGATGTGTGTGACTACTTTGGAGTGAAGATCGGCATGTATTTCGCCTGGCTGGGTTTCTACACTAACTCCATGCTTTACCCTGCTGTCATCGGCTTTCTCCTCTGGATACTGGCAGAGGCCGACCAGGTACCTGAAGCCTATTCTGGAATAAACTCCTTGTACAATAAGAGGGTATCGGTTTTGTTTCAACATTTAGGGGGGGTAGTCTTTTTTGTCTATTCTGTTCTCAAACATTTTTTATAATATCCGTAGCGTGCTTTGTAAGGATAAAAAGAGGAATGGCACTAGCTTTGGCAACTGGGAACTGCACGGCATAATCATAATCTCCTTAAAGAAGTATCTTCTGATTCTCTCATGCCACAGACCAGTCAGGATATCTGCTGTGTGGTTTTTGCCCTCTTCAATGTTGTGTGGGCAACATTGTTCCTGGAGCGCTGGAAGAGGCGAGAGGCGGAGCTGGCCTACAGGTGGGGCACCCTGGACACCCCCGCTGAGTCCTTGGAGGAGCCCAGGCCACAGTTCAGGGTGAGGACCCTTACTGACGTTTTAGCAGGCAAAAGAAAAGCAGCTGTTGTTCTGTGTTGGCATGTGAAAGGTTTTTGTCACTCCCAGCTGTATTTGCTCAGATCTGCTCCCAAACATTCATAAGTCACTGGTCAATAGAGCCGAAAACATCTCCCAAAGTGCCATGTATCAACAGTCACATTATTTTCAGCGTACCAGACCCTCCTCCAAAGCTCCTGGAGGAAGGTCTGGCTACTCCACATAGCACTTGGGGATGAGAGGAAAACATGTTCGGGTTTATTGTCATTTCTTTAAACCAATCACAACCATCTTGGGCGGTGTTAAGCATTGGAGACAAGCCACGGTGCCTCTGCAAAATTGTCTCGGGAAGGAACTTGTCTTGGTGGAACGTGTTTACGTTCAAAAGTTGTTTTAGTCATGGAACAGAAAACTCAGATTGGACAGATAGTCTGTAGCTGTCTGGATTTACCCTGCAGAGATCTGAGGAGCAGTTTACCATAGTCCTCAGAAATCTACCAGAGTGTAAAATGGCAACTCAAAGGAAACCCAAGGCAACGGATATCCAGCCTAAATAATGGATTTTCCAGATTTTCTGGCTGCAACTGGGCAATCTCAGAAGTGGAACATCATGGATATAGACTGCAAAGCAACTATCCTCAGGTGAAGTTGTAATGAATCAGTCTGGTTGAGTGGTTTATCAGCAAGCACTGGACTGGAATGGCACAGAATAGCAGGAAATGTGATAATTTTGTTGACAACGGGAGTGTGTCTTCATACCCCATGTGCTCTTCTAGAGAAGGGGGGGGAGCTCTCTCTGCCGCCCCCAGCTCACTTCTTGTTCTGTGGAATGAATAGAGAATTTAGGGGAGGGGTGTGGGTGACTCATTTGAAATGACACATGGAACAGTGCTTGAACAGGCCTGGCTAGCTCAGTCAGTAGAGCATGAGATTCTTAATCTCAGGGTCGTGGGTTCAAGCCCCACGTTGGGTGAGAGATATTTTTAGGGGAGCACTACAGCAGCATGGTTGTTTAGAATAACATGATATGAATAGAGGATGTGGACTGTGGTACACTGCAATCACTGATGTGCAATTGTGAATATGCATTCTGAATTCATGTCAGCTTCTATAAAAAGCACACCAGACAAACTCAAAATATTAATGAGGGTTTGATGTCTGATGTTTTCCAGAATACCCTGGCACGCAACAGCAAACATAATAAATGCGAGCAGGCAAGAGAGCAGTTGCAGGGTTTCGACAGGGTCCTAAAAAGTCTCAAATTTGATGTTGTGATAAAGGTCTTCAAGATAATTCACAATCGTCCTAAAAAAAGTCTTTTGACTTTTCCAATAAGTTTTTCAGTGAAGATTATTGCAATCATGTTAAAAAAAAAGTCTCTAAAGCTCTCCCTGGTTTCTTGTTTTCTCTTCCTCTGCTGTGCCTGCAGGGAGTGAAGCGCTGCAGTCCCATAACGGGCTGTGAGGAGTTCTACTACCCGCCCTGGAAGAGAGCTCTGTTCAGATGGCTGGTCAGCCTGCCCATCTGCCTCCTCTGTCTCTGTTTTGTCTTCCTCGCTATGCTCCTCTGCCTGGAACTGCAGGTTTGAACAGATAACACGACACGATATGGAATCAGTCTGGGCAGCGCTGGGCAATATACCGATATTATGTCATTATCATGATTTGAATCTAGAGATGGTCTTAGATTTTGGATATCGTAAAATGGCATAAGTGCTGTCTTTTCCTGGTTTTAAAGGCTGCAGTCCAGTAAAGTGATTGCATTCTCTGAACTTTCCAGACTGTTCTAGTTGCTTTATAAGTTGCCTTTACCCACTTAGTCATTATATCCACATTAATTTCATTGTGTAAATTTTGTGGAAGCACCAATAGTCAACACTACAATATCGTTGCGGTAACGATATTGAGGTATTTGGTCGAAAATATCGTGATATTTGATTTTCCAGCCCTAAGTCTGGGGCTGATATTGCATAAATGAATTTCTCGTGAAGAGTCTAAAACCACCCACTAACAGTTAAGAGGTTGAACAAAGCACATTCAAAAATTCCTCTTGTCATATTTATTTAATAGCCTTTTTAAAAACTAGCCATGGGAGTAGTCATGAATGAATAGACTTATTGAATATTTATTATGCTTCTAATGCCTCTTGCCTTGCAGGAAGTGGTGATGGAGATTCAGGAACTACCTGGTGTCACAAGATTCATTCCTAAGATACTTCTGGCCATCACTGTGACCATTTGTGATGAAGTATATAAGAAGATTGCCTACTGGCTTAATGACATGGGTAAGAGACACACAATGGACACTCTCTGGGCAGAGTAGTGAAAACATTAGCTCTGTTACTTAGCATACAGGAATTACTTTAAAAGAAATTGAATTAAAATGGAACATTTCTGCCCTTGATTGTAGTTATTGGGTAGTTGTTATTGCTACCTGAGTGCTAATGAAGTGATCTTTCAGCTGTAAGGTTCCTTTCTTTTGCATTCTTGCACATGCTTGATAATCGATCCAAGGAAACTCAGCTGCACATTGGCAAATCCTTCTCTTTATTTCTTCATTCAGAGAACTACAGACTCCAGAGTGCCTATGAGAATAACCTCATCATCAAGATGGTTTTTGTAAGCGGTGTATCCTCCTCTGTTTTTGGCAGAATAGTCACAATTCATCTTGATCGAGTGGGTTTTTGACTTCCTGTAATGTTTTTCTTTGTGTTTTCTGGTTGTTTTTGCAGTTTGAATTTATCAATTCTTACCTTAGCCTTTTCTACATCGGGTTCTACCTCAAGGACATGGAGCGACTTAAGGAGGTAACAATAACTGTTGGCAGCATCACAAACACTATGACAAACTATTGGTCTGTTGACTATATGTAACTTTGTAACTAACTGGGGCTACTGGGGGCAAAAGTGGCAATCAACTGTTGAATAAGCCCCCACCACTCGTAGTTACAGTTGCTACTTCTGCCTGTCAAGCTTTTTATTTTTCACATGGCTCATATGTAGTTTAGATTTGTAAATGATACGGTGCAAATTTTCCGCTCAAAATGCTTATTTATTTTGTAACAATGGGTCCTTGATTTGGTTGTAAAAGCGGTCTCCGGCAGACTTTTAACATTTCCAGCTGACTCGTTTCAAACAAGAATCTTCTAAAAGGTGTCAACACTTTTAACAGTGTCATCACTGTCAGGCAGTGGCCTGCATTTGTACTTCAGTCAGACTGAATATCTCCATCATATCTGCTTGCTAAATGATTTCGAAATGCGTGCATATTTTCTCTTTTGCACTCCTTACATTTAGAGCTGGGCAATATATCGATATTATACAGATATCGTGATACAAGACTAGATATCGCCTTAGATTTTGGAATATCCTTATATTGCATGGTGAAGTCATTGTGGTATCAATATCAAAGTATTTGGACAAAAATATCACGACATTTGATTTTATCCATATCGTCCAGCCCTACTTACATTCACACATTACCAGATGTTATCCTCCTCCTCACAGATGCTAGCTACTCTACTGATCTTCCGCCAGTTCCTACAGAACATCAAAGAGGTCCTCCAACCTTATCTCTATGAGCAAAACAAGCTGGGCGTCTTCACGCCCAAGGTGCTGTGGGAGCTCCTCCAAACCATTGTACTAAAGTACGGCCGCCTGGCCTTGGGAAAGGCCCAAGCCTCAATGACAGCCTATTCCTTACTGGGGCCCAGAGGGATCCCTGTCAGTCACGCTGCTAACGGTAACCCAGAGCAAAAGAGAAGAGGGGATCTGAAAGCCGGATTCAGGCTGACGGAAGAAGAGTGGGACATGAATGACGGCAATCTGAAGCAACGTAAAGTCAGCTTCACCGAGAAGGTCGATTACCAGGATGTCGCGACAGAAACGCAGGCGGCGGATCGCAGCCACCTCGAGGACAGTCCCACAATGGTAGAGGAAGGGATGGACCCGTCCAGTATTTTTGACAGTTGTGATGAGGACAGTGATTGTGAATCTCTGGCTGAAGTATGTGGTCTGTTTGTTATTCATCAATCTGTCTTTCAGCGTTGTCGTTTTGGCTCCTTTGCCTACTCTGCAAAAATCTCCATCTCAGTCAGTGATTTTGTCTTAAATTGCCACACCATTTCCAGTGTTTCATAGAAACAGAAATATCTCATTATATTCAAATCATATTAACTCTTTCTAATACAGTACAACTTGTCTCCTGTAGTTTTACAAATTAAGTTATTTCATGTCTGTGGAGAGTCATTCATCCAGGTACAGTAGTACACTGAGAGATAAAAATTTCACTATCCATTCCAAAGCTGCAGAATTCCAAAAAATATGTCTCTGTAGTAACTAGAAAAAAATATCGTAGACCAACGAGTATGCCCCTGTGTCCTCTCCAAAGGAATCTGACGCTCTCTGTCAGAGAAGAAAGAACGTAGCTGAGGTGAATGAGCATAAGAAGTCGTGGATTGAGCCACCAGAAGAACCCAAAACCGTCATCCTGGCCCAGGCTGAGATTGAGAGCTGTATGCAGACATACGAGGTAGGTAGAGGTTGGGACAAAATATTATAAATGCCCTTTAACATGCAAAAATATACTCATAACTGTGATTTGTTGAGATTTGTTTTCATACATTTTCTTTATCACGGATGCATGTTGGTAAAGATTTCTGTCATATTAAAGTCATATAAAGTGTATATTAGGAGTGGGACAAAATATCTACATGGAAATAATTTTTTTTGTGACAAAATGTTTATATTTCAAGATTACAAACAATTACAAACTAACCGTCCACTGACAAAATAACAGATGCCCAAGCCATGTTTTAGTCCAAAGTCTGGACCCGTAGCTCTATTAATAATTTATAGATTGAACAATTTGTGTTGTAGTGCTGCTTTCTAACAGTTTGGACTTGCAGTGAATAAAGACGGGCACTTAGTATTCATAGTTAGGCCGATATCGTGATGTATCACTAAAGGATTGTCCAGTAGTATATTAATTATCGCAGAATAGCTGTCTCGTGATATTATCATCATCATAAGGCTTAGTTGTGTTAAAAACCGTTCATTCACTCACTCACTCACTCACTATTCCCTACATAGTGTTTATTTAATTGCGAATTATATAAGGGATGACCAAACGAGTCCTTCTTCTTCTCCTCCGGGAACACATGTTGCATTGTGGTATACAGCAGGAAAAATGTAGGGTACATCAAATGTACACTCAAATTAGCTGTGCATTGTGCGTATTTATAGTGGACTACAAAGGGACTGAAAAAAGAATGAGAATTCAAACCTCACTACAAAATGGCAAACACTATATAGAGCCCTATTTCAGTGACAAGGAACAGTTACTAACACACTTCATGTATGGTGAAGGTTAGAGCCCGACCGATAAAGGATTTTTAAGACCAATACCGTATAAATATACATAAATCTGATATTCTGATATATATTAACAAAAATAATCCAGAAACACGTTACAAAACATTAACAGATTTTCCTAACATTAGTTAGTTGTAGTTACTTATGACAAAAAAAAAATTCAGTGTTGCCAACAGGGACGTTGTAAAACGCCCTCTTTTGGACAGACTATGCAACGCCAACACTCAACATGGTTGACCGTCCGTTTTTATTTTTTAAGTATTCATTTATCAGAATCATTTATTTGTCATTATAAATGATTCTGATAAATTAATGTTTATTTTTTTATCAGCCATTACAAATGCCGATACGATAGATCAGGAAATGCCTAATATCGGCCGATAATAATAATATAATAATATTATATAATATTGGCCCACCAATATATATCGGTTGGGCTCTAGTGTAGGTACCCTTTAATTCCACCCCCACCTTGCACCACACAACTTCACAACAGTGTGGTCATGAAAATACTAATATTGTTTTAATTAACAGGACACACTGCAGGACTACCAGGAAATGTTCATCCAGTTTGGCTACGTGGTGCTCTTCTCCTCTGCCTTTCCTCTGGCGGCCATGTGTGCCCTTATCAACAACATCATCGAGATCCGCAGCGACGCCCTAAAGCTGTGTACCGGCCTGCAGAGACCCTTTGGACAGAGGGTGGAGAACATCGGACAATGGCAGGTCAGTGTGTTTTATTTGGGGGGGGGGGGGGGGGGGGGGGGATGTCAGAAAAGCCCTCCAGGCTGCATTGTATACCGGCATCTAATGAAACGTAATATCAAAACATAAATTTAAAAGTACATTCTAATAAAAATGTAAAGATGGGTGAATTTAATATTTTATATTATAAATATGTACAGATATATAACATGCTATTACAAACGTTGAACTATAAATCAAGCAAACGGCATTTGTTTTAGAGGTTTGTATTTGTGCGTGTGTTTGTGTGCATGCAATAATACACACACATTCATATTATACATTATACATACACACACAAATAAAACATGTTTGTATCTCTCTCTCTCTCTCTCTCTCTCTCTCTCTTTCTCTCTCTCTTCTGTTTCTATCAACATCAGACTGCAATGGAGGCCATGGGCTTGATAGCCATCATAGTGAACTGTTATCTGATTGGTCAGTGTGGGCAGCTCCAGCGTCTGTTCCCCTGGTTGAGTCCTGAGATGACCATCATCTCCATCGTCTTACTGGAGGTATGCATTGTACTGTGTACAGTAAATACAGGTTTGACAGTTTTGTAGTTTTAAAGCAACAGTAAAGAATTGTTCCCGCTTCGGTCCCCTACAGGTTGGAAGCAAGGGGGTCAGCCTCTCCTCTCTAAGCGTAGCTCCCATGGCGCCATTTTAATGCTACGAAGCGATCACCTGCCGTTAGCATCCCATTGACTGCCATTCATTTTGATGTCACTTTAACAGCAAATAACTTTCCAAATGAAGCGTTTCAAGATTCTATTTGTCCAATGTTTATTTCTAAAGAAACACAACAATGAATTAAAGGCTTGATTACCTTGTACCTCATGTAATGGCTCCGTAGCAGACGTTTTTGTAAAAATAAGCTAACATCATAACCACATGACTTACTGTTGCATGGTCAAAAAGTCACCGTATTGTCAGGAGAAGCATGCACACAGTTTGGACTTCCTTTAGCTGTTTAGGTTTAATTACTAACGTTAACTAGCATGTTAGTTTGCAGTAATTAGCCTGTGCCTATGTTATCGCCTAACATATACCTACGCTCTCCGTCTCTGCTGATTGGGAATGATCAAGATTTGTCTTGGCCCAGCTACCAGAAGACTTACAACTTTCAGACAGGATGCTCACGTCACAACTACGTCGTGAAGCTCAGTTGGAGGCCGCGCAGTAAAGCACAAACAGGAAATGAGCTTCATATAGACTTAACTGGGCTCCGTCCAGAACAACGGGATCTGTTGGTCCACTTCTTTATTGTTGGAAGCAGAATTGTCAAACTTGCATAATGTGATGTAATGGACAATTCCACTTCCAACCTGTAGGGCGACCAAAGCAGGAAAAAGTTATCTAGTGTTGCTTTAAAAGACTAGTTTTATTTCCCAAATTATTATTTTTTAAACATTACAAAACAAGAACAAATGTGCATGGCCTGCTATTTTTTGTTGTGACTTTGTAAAATCTCAATCTAGTTTCATTAATGGATTCAAAACCTCAATAGAGTTTTTGATATGTGTATGAAACCCAATCCAGAATAAGAAACCAAATGTAATTGTGCCTTGATGTAACTGTGTGTTGAGCCTGTCCCTTTGTGGTCTTGGTGGTTTACAGCACTTTGCAATCCTCCTAAAGTACATCATCCATGTTGCCATCCCTGATATCCCTGGCTGGGTAGCAGATGAGATGGCCAAGCTAGAGTACCGACGAAGGGAAGCTTTCAAGGTATAGTTGTATCATAGCTTGAAAGACCTTCGGCCAACATAAGGCTTGTTGCTGGCTGCACTCTGTGCAATTTTTCATATTGCAAAATCATTTTTATACCTGTATGTGTTTGGGTATGCTTGTCTGTCTAGTGTTGTATCACATCATTGGCACTTGTCTTGATGGTGGCTTAAACAGGGTCCATATAGTAAACATAAACAAAAAAAGCAGTGAAAACTATTTTGTGTAAACTGAAACTTAAAAAAACTGAAGAAGAAGAAGAATTAAACAAACGATATTGCCAGATTAAGAAATAATAAAATGTGTTTGCTTCAATATCTATCACTACTGAAGAACATTGAACCACAGAAACAAACACAACAGACTTGACATTAGGTGGCACTGTGCCATAATTGTCAGACATTGTACACTAAAGTAACACAAAGATTAAAAATTAAACATTATGGCTATTCTCCAGACATTATACCGGGCCCTGACAAAAAATACTGAAACTAAATATGTAAAAACTAAAATAAACCTGTTTGAAAAACTGAACCCACATTAAAACAAGCCAACACTCTGAAAATAAATTATACTAAAATGAAATCCAAAAGTCAAATCTACGCTAACCTTGGTTTTAGATAAGTCTTGTCTACGTAGAAAAGCACATTTAGTGTAAATTCAACTTGTGTGTATCAGCTTTCTGCTGGATAGGATGACAAATTCTTCAGTGAACATGCAAAACATGAGAGCAATTACTCTCAGTGAACACTAATCTGAGGAATCTATACTCCACCATTTATATTCCTTATCCAGTTGTCTCCTCTCTTTCCCTGTCTTTTTCTGTCTTTATTTTTCTACCTGTGACTCTCTCTCTCTCTCTCCTCCTCTGTTTTCATTTTAACACACCTCCCCGTTTAGAAGCATGAGCAGCAGGCCCAGCAGCACTTCCAACAGCAGCTGAGACGCCGGCGCGAGGACGAGGAGCTTCAGCGCCAGGCAGAGCTGCAGGCTGAGGCCCGCCAGGAGAGCGAGCACAGGGCAGACAGCCAGCACCAGCACCACCACGACAAAGCCCCGGGGGCCAAGTCAGGGGACAAGCCCAAGAGACCCAGTTCCCTGCTCGGGAACAACAACGTGATGAAGCTGAAGCAGATCATCCCTCTCCAGGGGAAGTCCCGCTCCTCACCAGCCCAGTCCCCAACAGGAGGTGAGGCAAAGCTGCCAGGGTTTCTTAAGTTCTTGAAGTCGCCTGAGGGGAAAAAAGAGCCAGTTGGCTCAGCCGGAGCGCCAGGCACAATAGTGACCTCTAGCGTTCCCCCTAGTGGCCCAGAGAGGCCACAGTCCCCCAACAGGACATTCAGTCCTGGGAAGCTGTTCAGTTTCAGCAAATCAGAGGGAACTGTGGTGTGTGTGAACGGGACACAACCACCGCCCCAGCCTGCTAACGCTCAGCCCAACGGGGCGGACTCACACACAAGCCTGGAGGAGTTACCCTCCAATGAGTCAGATAAAGGGCAATCAAGACAATCGAGTGATTCGGAATACTCAAAAAGTTAATTCATATTTAACCACACCAATGTAATGTAATGAGTGGAGAGCAATGTGCACAGGCCACATTCAGAGACACACCTGTCCCGTAGGAGAACTCATTAGTCACAAGGGCATATCCCTCTTGATGCAACTTATTTTGCACTAGGGCTGCACGATATGACAAAAATATGTGATATGCGATGATGTTTTCGAATATTGCGATATTGATATTAAGCAGATATTAAAGTGTACTCTGTTCTGCATTTCTGCTGCTTTCAGTATTCTGCTAAAACACAACAAACTGCTGGTTGATTTTAAATCAAATGAAAGGAAATCATGTCCAACATGCTTTAATTGATCAAATTGAAGATTGAATTAAACATAAAAGACAACCCTGAAAAACCTTTTGAAATGCAGTTTTCTACTGATATATATTTTTTTGTCATTCGCGATGTTGTAGCCTTTTGCAATGTTAATTGCATGCGTTGATATCGCAATGACGTTTAAAAATAAAGATATATCGTGCAGCCCTGCTTCGCAAAGCCCTACTTCGCACAAAGTATTATACTGTATTAACACTTGATTATCTAACTTCCATGTAAAATATGTACAGTAGGTGGAACTCCTTGAATGGGGCTTGAGTGGTCTTAACTTAAAGGACAAATACGGCGCTAAAAGAACCTAGGGGTTAATAACATGGGTACCGAGGCAACCCTTTTCTGGCATATGTTTTCATGCTAATTGAATGTGTGTCTAGCTAGCGCAAACCGCTAATTAGCTCATAACGCTAGTTGTTGGGGAACTGGTAAAGTAAAAGTAAATTGCTATTTTATACTACTAAAAAGGCTCCAAATAGCACCACAATCCCACGGTAGCATCAACAGGGTCTCTACATATTAACCAAAGCATAAGATAGTTTCTTAAGGAAGTTGTATTTGCGCCTACAGGCGGGCGCCATCTTGAGGAAACACTCATGACCTGTCAAAAGATGAACGCTGTGTTGCTGGTTGTTGGTTGCACGGCAATCTTCTTCAACTGGCAACTAGCGCTATAAGCTAAGTAGCAGTTTGCGCTAAAACTAGTCACATTCAATTAGCATAAAAACAAATCCCAGAGAACATAGACACGTTATTATGTGCCGGAATTGTCCTTTAAGGTTAAAATACTGCATGACTGCTTAGTTTTTCATATCCACAGAACCGATTTATTTGGATGTGAAGAGTTTTTTTTTAATCAAAAGCCAGGACCTGATCATCAGCAAGCCCTTTTATCAATCAGCAGCTTCCCGTTCCAGGTTGGTTTCTCACTCCCATGCCTGTATTTAATGCATGTCACATGCATGCATTACATGTCCATCACGCCTTTTCAGTTATGGAGCACTTTTCAAAGCCACCGTATTCTTCTGCAATAGATTTTATTCACTGTGACCATAAAAAAAAAAAAAACTATTTTTATTAACTTTGATTTTCTATGAATTATTTTACTACATAAATTAGTGAATGTACTTCAATGATGCAAATAAATCGCACTTAAAATAAACATCCATCAAGAGATTAAAGCATGGCCAATTTCTTTTTAAACTAACAGTAAAATTATGTCACTAGATGGTTGATGTTTGCTGGGTTGATTTGTTTGCTGGAAATAGGGCATTTATGTAATTCTTTTTAGGTAAATTCATAACAATAAGAACAGAACATACACACTCTTTTAGAAATACACACTTTTTGTAGGTGTACAGTTGCCAGAAGATAATTTACAAAAAAAATGCTTCTACAGCATTTCCTCAAACATACAATAAATGTGGGAGGGTATTTTGTAGTTCTAGCCCATAAATGTTGCTGTAAACTATGAGTTATAGCCTTTACTTCATGATATAGTGTAATCTATATAAGAACGAGATCTCAAATTGACAATACATTTATACAATTAAAATCAAAGCACAGCATTAACAATAGACACATTGAAAACTTAAGCAGGTCCTGGAATACAAATCTTATGACAGAAGTAGAATAAGCACATTCTACCATACTAGAACTGCACGGCTCTGGTTTGAAGTAATACTTCTGGAACTTACAGTGTGTATTCTACTTACATAAGCAACAGAACTGCACATATACTCTGTAATCTTTGAACAGCAATGCGTAACCAAAGTAAAAATGTACATTATACTGTCAGCTGTGCCAAACAGATTGAAAATGCAGCCAAACACAATTTGGAGTAAATTAGTCTTTATAGATGCAAAAAGTGAGGTTTCTAAAGGTGCAAAGCAAATTAAGCAAAATGCTTTTGTTTTTATTGACTGAACTCTGGCTTGAATCACTCCAACATACAAATACAAAAAGGCTAAACAAAATGATATAACAAAATGGCTAAGACCAAACCAGAGTGAGTCATTGTCTTGTTACCTGATAAAGGGGTCTGGACAATCACAACATACATACTGTACAAATATACAAGACTTGTGAAGCATTAGCTTTACCAACTTTATGAGCAGCAAACACACTCTTTATTTTAACCTGCTATCAAAAACACATGTAGGAAACTCAAATAAGCAACCTGTTTAAGCAAATGACAGCAGTTCTTCTTACATGTAGCCTACATGGAATTCCAGAGCCAAATCCGAAAGATTAAGAGTCTGGCATTAAGTAATTAAAGTCGCCCAACTCGAGGATACTCAGACACACCAACGTGATTGGCGCAGCTAGGCTACAAGGGCATAGTTAATGAGCAGCATTACTCGATGCCAGAGTATCTCGCTGAGCAAACTGAATTGTGCTCTCACGAGAATTCTGGATTTCCAGGGTAAGCCTACACATCAGGACAGCTAAGTTTTAAATTTAAGCATACCTGTAATCATCTTCATTCCATAAAATAGTGTGCTAACCTTGAAACTACAAAGATACACACTCTGCTTAT
This sequence comes from Etheostoma cragini, assembly GCF_013103735.1. Taxonomy (NCBI): domain Eukaryota; kingdom Metazoa; phylum Chordata; class Actinopteri; order Perciformes; family Percidae; genus Etheostoma; species Etheostoma cragini. The sequence continues at coordinate 21,622,431 of NC_048418.1, read as the reverse complement.
AAGGTCGGGAGCTCAGACTAGAATAGAATCTAGAATGTGGCTACAAAATCTGCACGTCACGCTGTACAAAAACTGCATCCTCTAGTTTGACTGTATTGGCTTGAACGTGTCTTTATAGACACTAATATCCGTTCAACTCCAGTGGTTAATTGTATCACCTGAAACAATGGTGACAACCTAGGGGTCGCTCTAAGACATAGTGAAAACACACTCACTTCCATTTAAGGCAATAAATCATTATTCATCAGGAGCAAACAAGGGAACATTTCTTTTAGCACTTGGCTTTTTCTGCAACTGTCTGTAACAACCCCTGAATGCATGGTTAAATCTAAACAACAAAACACCATGCAGTTTTATTTTCAGTTACGGTTATGGCAGTACAGATATATTTTAAAAGGACTACTGTCATTATGTCATTCAAAAATAAAAAATCCTAATTAAGTAAGAGCCACAAAAGATGGCATGCCACTTAATTATTTATGTAGACTTACATTAAAACATGCACATGGTATGAATAACTACAGCTGTAAAGCCTTAAATAGAAGCAGAGCAGCTGCATATTTAAAGAGATATTTTGTGGCTTTAAAACCAGCTGTGTCATGGCAGCGTGTGCAGATGAATGGTGCAGCTTCCCTCCAAAGTTGCAGGGCACGGAGCGCACAGCTGAGCAGAGCAAAGGACGTCGGTCGAGGTTGTCGACCCAGCGTGTTCTCGACGGACCCTGGCTGCTCCGTGCACTGGTGCTAAGGAGTGAAGCAACGATTCCCCTAAACACACTGCCCACACAAAGATGACACAGAGCTGGATTCAAATATGCAAAGTATCCCTTTAAAAGAAAACTGTGAGCATAAGTTAGGACAACTCTGAGGGTTTAAGGAAGAATTTTTTACACTACAAGGACTGAAATCTGAGGCAGAGGTGTCTTGGAAGAAAATACTGGTCAAGAGTAGAAAAGTAACTGAGGAGAAAAGAAGGAAATCGGAATTTGAATGCAAAGATTGACCAATGTATTTTGGGGACTAACGTCATGACGACTGGGGTCTGAACTGTAATGTATCCTTGAGGGCTTCAGTGTCAAGGCCTGGTTTTGCAAACATGTGTTCTGCATAATGCATTTTGTTTGTATAGGTCAGTCTCTGCTGGGTGTGCATCAACAGCACAGCAAATCACGAATCCTCATTCCGTTCCCGACTGTCAGTTCTGGCGATTTTCCGTGGCGGTGCCGTGTTCTCCCCCTCTCCTTGTTCCTGCTCGCGCTTTTTTGCTGAATTCTGAAAAAAGTAAGAAACAAACACATTTAACTTACCACAAAACAGAAGCTATACACTGTCATAAACAACACTGTTGGCACCAACTTTCCATTAGATTCTGTTAACTTTTATGTACTATCTGTAAAAACCTTTACCTTTTTGTCCCACTGTTGATGAAGATATCGCAAAAGGATGTTTGTCTTCTCTGTGACTATGACTGAGGAGAGACAACAAAGACACTGATTATATCATTAGAGACACAAAGTCAGAAAGGTGCAGAAAAGTAAGAATTATGTTAAAATCAGCTGTTTCCATAGAGCGCACTGGCTTAAATACCAAGTTGAGTAATACAACTACACGGCCATCGTGGAACTGAAGGCAATTTCCTCTAACGGAAGCCTGAAACCGAGTTCAATACTTCGCAAAACATATGATGTGACGTGTGCTTGGGGTATACTTTTTTCCTGAGCTACAACTACAACATGTGATCTCACGTGCTGTAGTTCCCCCTGCTCTGTAAGCTTTTGCAAAAGTCAACGCACTTACTCTGCTCCGATGGATATTCCCGGGTTGGAAGATACACAGATGGTCGGCGGTTCTAAAAAGACATTGAGATCCATTTCAGTATAAAAATAAGCTAGAATGATGTCAGGAAAATGGTATACCATGTGACAACATAAATTGAATTTAATGAGACACGGACAGTGACTTTATCACAACATTTTGAGAACAAATTAGACAACTTACTGATGCTTTACATACAGAGTCTGCATGGAACCTGCTGAAGTTATTCTTGTTGTAGACAGGTAGTCCCTTCAAGAAATCTGACTGTGGGCAGAAAAAAAAACAACAATATGAACAAAACCACTTCCAGGTGGTAAGGCCAACTGCCAAAGCCATAACTGAGGAGTAGAGAAAAACTCCTACCCCTAACATTTATCTAGATAACGTGACATAAGGTGACAGGAGAGTATTTACAGTAACCTACGTCGTACTTGGCACCAAGAAAGCAAGTCTATCGAAGGAAATTATGGCAATTATATTTATAAAGTGCCTTTCATTACACGTAGACGCAAAATGCTTTACATTGAAAGATAACGTGTAAAAATATAAGCATTAACTACAAAAATAAGAACAAAGTATAAGCAGCAACACAAAACAATCTACAAAAAAAAACAGACATACGCGCACATACTAACCAAACGCCTAGTTAAGAGAATAGTAACGTTTTGAGTTTGCTTTGAATGTGGAAATAATTGTGATGGACCTCAGGTCATCAGGCAGCTTGTTACGGAGATCAGGACCACAGCTAGCTAGCTAACGTTAGAAGACCTCTCCCTGATGACCTGAGAGGCCTGGTGGAGTTAGGATCACTGAGCAGGTCAGAGATGTACTGAGGAGCTTAACCATTTAGGGGAAGAACCAACGATTTAACACACAATGTGGACAATTAAGCAAAGAACCGACTGTAAACCTACCTTCTCCATTTCTGTCAGAGTCACGCTCTTCGTTCGTTTACTAGCTAGCTAACGGTAGAGGGATAAGGAGCAGATGCTACCGTTTAAGCTAGCTAACTAAGCCTTGTTGTCTTTGTCGTAGCCAAGATACTGGTTCGTTTACCCGTTCGACAACTTCTTACGACTTAACTACGTATGACTTCGGTATAATTGCATCACGCCACTTCAAACAGCTGGAAACTTCCACTCATGTAAAGGTAATTACACCTAAACTGAATTGAACGTGCTTTGAAGCTAACTTGCTACTAGTTCACAACTCCATTTTTGTTGTTCGTCTGTTCGGGGCGGTTACCTTCCAAGATTCGACGTACAGTGGTAGATGCGTGAAGTGAGATTAAAAAAGGAGTGCGCTGATTGGCTAGTAAGTGATTATGTAACAGACCGATCTCCCAATAAAAAGGGAGTTGTGGCATGAAGCCCTGATACTAAGCTCGTTCGAGATGAACTGCGCCTCGCCTGTAAAGTGGACGAGAGCAGGCGGCAGCAGCGGGGGCGGGGACAAAAAGC
>NC_048418.1:21589227-21619057 GCF_013103735.1 Etheostoma cragini | reverse complement strand
TAACCGGCATGCAACGGGCGCCGATCGCCGGTGATCGATTCTGCGCAGATCTGGCTCATCTCGAACGAGCCTAATAACAGCACGTTCACTTTCTAAAGAATGTCCTCCGTGTATATTTATATGTTTTATAGACCCTCGTCTGCTGGCGCTGCTCAGTTATGAGTTGAGCGGATGGTCGAGCCTCGGTACTGATTTTATAAAAGAAGCTGCAAACTGCTCTGGAACTCTAAATTATTGACATTTAACTATGACTAAATGCCTATAACTAATTACTGATCAAGTTGTTCATTTAAGTAAATTTTAGTTACATGTTCGTTTATTCATGTTTAAGTGTTCATCTAAAATGGATACGTTTAAAGTAACTAGACAGTAGAAGGGGATAGTTACAAATTGCAGCAGTTAATACTTTAAAGTCAGTTCATTGAACAAAACATGGAATAAATATGATGGCAAACTGTATAATGCTACGTAAGTAAAATGTTTTACTGTGTTATTCTGCCATGTAACGTTCTCAATGAATGCCTCCATTTGCTTCTCGTGTGATTTTCACAACTTCTCATTTTCAAAAATGTTTTAGCTTGAAAATGAAAGTCCACTTATACAATTCTGGCTCATCTTGCCTGACACACTCACCAAAAGTTATATTCCCCCCAGCAGCAGGCAGCAAACAAAAAGGGTAAAACGTTGTCTCTTGAGGCAACAAACAACAAATCCTCTGTCCACAAATGTGGTTTTTTTTCAATCACAAATGCAAATACATGTATATTCTGCAGGGGTGCATTTTATTTTCAAGTCAACCAGAATTGGTGTTTTCATTTGAGATCAACTAAGATGACATGACACAGATCTTTGGAGACACATTTTGTCTTTGAATCCAATGACTTTATAAATGATGAACATTTACTGATAATGAACAAAACATTACGGATCAAAAATAACTGGGTGAAACTATCAGGTTTCTTTTTACCCAAAGCAAATAGCCAGTTCTCATCCTCCCACCCATTATTATTGTGGTGGGGGCAAACTCAACCGACACCCAGTATCACCAGTTAACCCAACACAAAAGGTCTTTGCTGAGCACCCTGAGCAACAGCAGCATTTCTGAACCAATGTCTTGCAGGTTGTCCAACAGGGTCCGTCAGTGTGAGAGGGATTTCCTTCCCTTCAACATGCGCCGTAGAAGCACCTCGATGCCGCTCTGAGAGCTGATCCTCTTGATCCAGCCGTGGGTCCTCTTGCGTTTGATGTTCTTGGGCTGGTACTCAGTGCCTCTCTTCCGCGTCCGCACCTGCTGGTACTGCCACGGAAGCTGTTGGAACACTCCTGAACCCTCAGCTTGTGAAGAAAGTGGCCCACATCTGGAAATCGGAAGTCCTGCGTCTGCTCTGGGCCCCATCCAGATGCTGAATAATCTAAGGTGAGAGTTGCCAGTCACTGCAAGTTTCCCTGCACGAATGCTGTTGACAGATCACAGAATGAAATGTCTCATAAAAATCCTTTAATATCAACATTATGTCACAATTACGACAGGTTGGAAAACTTTCATGGGGCTTCTGCTTCTGTGTGGAGTAGTTTCATGAACTGATCCCAACACAATGATGACATGTATGTACGGATTGAAAATACATTTAAACGGCTACTTTGACTCACATTTGTAATACGGTTATAATCAGAATCAGCTTTACTGGTCACTTATGTATGAAAACATGCAGGTAATTTGACTCCAGCTTTGTGTTTCTCTCAAAGTACACAGAAATAGATATACGGCTTAAAACAAGAACAGCAAAGCTGAATAAGGTACACATAAACGTTTATGTGTGTGTGTGTGTTCATATACATATATATATATTTAGGGGACTAGATATACCCATGCTACATACCATAGACCATACAGTCTATGGTACATGCCCACGTAAACAGACAGCTCCTTGAGGATTCTAAACAGTAGGTCAATGCAAAATTGCAAATAGTGCTGAAATAAATAAGTATATATCTATATCTAATGTAACGTTAGGTGGATATGATATACAGTGTGTATTTGACAGATATTTACATGTTTAGCTAACACTATTAATTATGTAATTTACTTTACAGGGTTAGGGTTAATAACAGCAAATACCCTCTACATAAATAAATCAATACTGTCGTTCATATGTTGACATGAACTCGATTAGCTATCATTAACTAGAATAGAAATCGCTAACTAATTTCCAATCAGTAACGTTAGGAAGCTAACGTTAAGCTATCTGCATGATGATTAGCTAACGCTGCTAACGCACTGCTAAGCTTGCTAGCCGATGTTAGCATCGTAAACTAACACTGGCTCTGCCGTTTGTTGAGCCTGAAAACACGCAAACTGCGTTACCTGGGGAAATGAGTTATTCCACGCAGTCGGGAAAAGGATGTCCGTATAATGTTCATCTTTAGATATTTGTACAGTTACAGACATGAGGACATTGAATGTCGCAGGTCTGCCCGCCTCCAAGCGAACATGAAGCAAAATGATTGGCTTAGACTTTTCAGCCAATCATGAGGCTTTTTGCTGGAGTGATAAGTGCTTCCCATGGCTCTTACACCCTAAGTAGCGCTTTTTAGGTTAAACTCAAACAGTTTATCGACCCACTGTCACCAATTAAACTTTTTATTGGCAAGGATAACGGCTCTAACTTCAGCGGGCACGGTTAAGATTAGAGTCTGCCAGATGAGAGATTAATAAACTAGGTACGCAATGGGATTTGAATCGTATGTATGCAGCCCATGCATTTCATCCATGAAAGATTGTGTTCAGGGTATTTACTAGGATGCCTAATTAAATATACTGTATTTCACCATATTTATTAAAACACAGTTACTTCTCATGTTAAAATTCCTGTAACGATTCACAATAACTGTAGTGCAGTCATCATAAATCATTGCAGCACTTGCAATTAGTATTAGTCAACCATTGTCAAAATTAGATAAATGTGCTAGTCAGTGCACCACTACTACCCAAATGTAACCCCCCAAAGGACAAATAGTCCATGTGTAGGAGCCTACTAAAATTGTTTCTTCTCTTCATTTCTCATACACTATCACCCAACAGTAACATAAAACGTTCTTTTAAGCGTGCTCACGGGTATCCATGCAGAACCTGTCATACAAAATAAGTAGGTCTGCATGTCTAGAACTTTCCCTAGTAAATACCTTTCCAGTATGTAGGCTCCCACTGTCAGCTGAACCTCACAGCAGCGGTCCAATGTATTGCAGTGGGTATACTGTAATGTATGTATATTGTTTTTTGTTTTTTTGGGGGGGGGTGGGGGTATATATCATATTGGGAGGGTCAATTTGAGAGTCAAATAGGCCTACATCATTTCCTGCATTCTGATATACTTTTATGAACCAACATACTGTGGAAATACATTTATTATTTATTTAGCTCATGCAAAGATAAAATACAAAAACAAATGACCGTTCTAAATATGTCAAAAATATAATGGAAAGTATGTCGTTGAATGTCATTGAGCATTTTTAAGTGGGTATATGAAAATTCAGGAGCTTTCTTATACTCATATAATACTCTTATATACTATACTATTCTTAAATATTTCTTATACGTACTGTATACGTATCACAAAGAATACACCACTGCCTTAACAATAATATGAACCTGATTAAAGCATCAGCATTACACATCACAGCAAATGTCTTAATATAACAAATGAATAAGAAGACTGTAGAAATGAATGAAAACAATATGTGAATCTTTTCCATCACCTCAGTGGCCATTCAAAAACGACTGGGTACCACTGAATGCCATCTACCTCCCATCTGGTCATTGCCCTCTTCATATCCCTGTGGGAAAAAACCTTTTCACATGGTGGTCTCTGCTGAGATGTCCTCACTAACAATTCTGTTTGGATACCATCTATTTTAATACACAATGCGCATGTTGATAAGAGACTATGTGTGAAGATCTTTGTACTAATACCTACATCTGAATTCTATACAACAGTGGTGGGATTTTAGCCTATATGAGAGGATGAGGTGTGAGCATACGTCTTTATTTTATGGAGTAATGATTGTCATTTGAGAATTGCGTCGGAACAACTGAAAAAACCTTTGTGTTCTCATCTAGGTACAATACAGTGTAATATTTATAGGCCTGTTATCGTATCGTAATCGTTATACGACTTGTAATTTAAATGCTGTTTTGTCTCAAAAAGGAAAATGCCCTGCATGCAGATGTTGTCCTGATGTGGAATTGTAAAACATTTTATAGACTGGCATGTTACCTGGCCTAATTGATTGTTGAACCGTTTTATTAAAACAATGCGTGCCATGCTTAAACAGAAAGCAGCAATTGTTATTTCCTGCTGCTGCCAAACAATAACACAAACAGCTGTTGGCTCCCCGCCCCATAAACGTCACAGCTGGCAGTTCCGTGACAGGCACCGGGCTGTCCCAGGCGGGTTATTGCCATACCAATTTGTTGATGTGAGTCCAAGGGTAAAAGAGGGACACAGCACATCTTGATCTAATTATTTAAAACGTAAAAGGTCATTTCTCTGTTCAGTGACGCAGCTACCGCCACGACACGTCCCCAGGTGTCAGTTTACGATGAGCAGTGATGATTTAATCCCCGGTGTGGATTGTGGGATGTGGGGTCACACATGCAGGCCTGATCGTGGTTATGTGATCACCAGTTAGATATTTAGCTGGACTATCATGTTATCATATCTGTCACTCTCCTTGACCGCATCCGCGCGCGCGCACGCACGCACGCATTTTGCTTTTCTGTCAGCCTTGGCAACAGGGAAACAAGCCTCTCCGATTGGCCTCCTCTCGGTGATCAGCTGTCTTCTATTCGTCCGTCTCACTGCCACTCAGGAGCGAAAATGCGCGAGGACTCGTGTTGCTGCTGCGGATAGAAGAACAGCAGGGCTGGGTAGGGCTGCGCAGTGGATGCTGAGGGAGAGAGGGAAAAAACAGTGTTGGTTATCGTTTTGGGTATTTTACTGATATGCTGTGGCCACACTTTTATAGATGCATGCTTCCTCGTCACTTCAAGCCCCTCCAGTGTGCTGTGGTAGCAGACTGATGGGACCAATAAGAAGCTTTGACTATTCTGCAGCATCTCGAGCGTAGACAAACTGTTGTACCAAATGCAACGTATTCTCTGTTCCGTTTCGTCGGCCCTCATCTTTTGGTGCAGATATATATTCACCCCTAATCGCCACTAATTCTGCAGGTAAGGAATCCATTTTTATTGCATTATATTGTCTAATTATCTGTGCAACATACAGCCATCAACGTCAATAAACAGCTGCACAATGACTGCAAGCAGTTGTTCTGTGACAGAGCAAAAGTAATGGATCGATCAATAATACTGTAAACACGCACCAATTATGGACCTCCACACTGCACCACACTGCCATATTTGTATTTGTGATGTGACTTGGGCATATGTATAACATTTGAAAATGAAATGAAAATGCATTTTTAGGTTACAATGCATTTTTATTTTGAATGTGAGACATGTCAACAATACTCTAGCCTACGTCCATTTATTGAAATATGGAGCGTAGGCTACTACTCCGGTTTGTGGCTTGATATTTTGACTTCCACAGGCAATAGGACATTTGTGCATTGGGCCTTGTTCAAAAGAAAGTGTTAATTTATGCAATTATGCATTTTGTGTGCAGCTATCACGCCGTACCGTTTGTTATGGAAACAGAGCAGCACACTGTGTACAAAATGTGTGTGAGTGTACTGTACGACTTGGCAGACATAATGACCTACATATTCTGCAATTCAGACAAACAAATTCACATGCATGAGTAACCTTGAGCCTGTTGGACTTTAGGGTTTGTGGATCTGAGGTACCGGTCCACTCGTTCCCCTCAGCCATTTTTAAATGCTCTTGTCCATGTTGATGGATAGCATGTCAGGAGGAAATCGCAGGGCTGCTAATGTAGTTAGATTTGTGTAAATGAGGAAGGTCTGGCATCTCAACACCAGCTGGGGTCATCCAAACTGCTAAACATGGTTAGGTGATATCCTGCTATGTTGACATTATCACAGAGGACTTTCCTCGGGGAAAACCTTTAACTCATCATGTTCCACTTGTAGTTGAAGTGGAAAGTCTGATTGGTTCATGATAAGAAAGGATCAGAATTGATACATGGACGATCCATTTGGATGTTTGTGGAAAGACGGGCTTCTCGGTCAACATTCACTTGGCTCCAGGGTGCAACTGGACAGCACTTGATGCACTGACCTTCAGACCAATCTGCCACCAACAACACACACACACACACACACACACACACACACGCGCATGCACACATGAACCCTCCTGTATATTTAAATGCAGAATAAGAATCTGCAACTGAAGGGGATTAGAGGAAATGAGATATTATTTGTTTGCATGTATAGGCTACTCTGTGGGTGGGAATCACAGCGTACCTCATGATATGATACATAACTCATGATAATATCACAATACTGCAATTCTGGGATTAATCAATATATCGCTAGAAGATCCCATAACGATAAATCACAATATCGCTCTTACTATTACTATAAATTGCCTGTGAAAAGCTGAAGTGCAGGTCTTCTCTCTTTAATCACTGCAGGTTCAAAATGACACAATTATAGAAGAACTCGGTCCAGACTTTGGACTTAAACTTGGCCGGGGCATCTGTTATTTTCTTTAAACGTCCATCATCCCGTTGAAAACCTCTTCCTCTTCGGCTAGTTAACTAACGTTCAAGTTTCCCTCGTTAATGTGTTGAGCGCCACCTCAAGGAGCCATGAAGTAGCTACTCTGGGAGCAGGGAAATTTCTTTTGAGAACCTTATTTTATTAATTAAAATATTGATACTTCACCCAGTGTATCGATTATCGTATCACATAAAAGTTGGACAATTGATGTTGCTATATCGATATATACATCTATGTACAATATATACAATGTTTGTGTGTATGTATGTGTGTTTACATACTGTATATATATATATATATATATGTGTATATATATATATAATATATATATGTGTGTGTATGTATATATGTATGTATTGTCCCACCCCTAATATACACTTTATGAGACTTTAATCCTGAATAAATCAATGAAAACGAATCCCCATAAGTCCCAATTAGGAATGTATATTCACCATGCCAAAGTAAATGTACAATAATGCATTTATTATATAACGTCCCCCACTAACATCTCAAGAAGTCTATCATGTCAGTACTCTCACATCTGCCCTGTGGGCAGTACTGTGCATTCTACGCTCTGTTTCACTCTGTTTCTGTAACCAGGAAACAATAAAGCCTTATTTAAATGGGACTCTTCCCACTCTGTTTCCTAGAGATAACCAGCCTGTTTATAAAAAGTAAGATCTTATGATACTTTATTTGCACAAATGCCAAAATGCAGTTCAGATGCTGCGACTGGACCTGCTGTCCAGCAAAACAAAGCCAGTTTTCCCCGCATCTCCATTGGAAAACTGCTATCACAGTCATGCCATATGACTGGCATTTTCTATTTATACATTTCCTGCTTCTGACCATGTGATAAAGAGGGGTTATTAATATCAAACGTCTAGGTTAGTCACTGACATTGAAACTGCATAGCACAAGAATCTTTTTGTTGTTGTCTGTTTATGAACTTGGAATCCCTGAATGTCAAGCTGCTTTGTCCCCCAGGTGAGTTGAGCTTTACAAAGGCAGTATGAGCTGCACTTACTATGGTATTTTCAATTTGCATAGAAGTCTGGAGCCTGTTAAGCTGAAAGTGTCCTCGCTCTTGATGTGTTTCATGTCACTCAACACTGGCTGCGGACTGATGAAAGGATAAAGAAGACTGTATCATTGTAACTGTGTTGCTAGGAAACTGCTTTGTTCCAGTTTAACAGGGATCTGAGCTAGGGCACAATTTCTGCCTGCCGAGCTGTTAACATTTGCAAACACTGCAACAGGAAATATACCTTTAAAACATATAATTATTATGTGAGAAAAAAAGTGTGTAAATCCAGAGAAAGGTAACTAGCTTCACAAACATGGTCAATTTTTCCATTTTGTCCCTTGTTTATAAACCTACATATTTCTTTGTTATATTTCAAATCAAGTATCCAAGTGATGAACATTGTTGTTTTGGTGTGATGTTTATACAGGAAAGCACCATGCTGACCAGTATCACTGAAGGGATACTATGCTGCCTGACTGGGAACGCCGCCAGTCTAGTCTTGCCCCTGGAGTCATCAGAACCCTCTGATGGTTTTGAATTTGTGGAGGTGAAACCTGGGAGAGTCCTGCGAGTGCGGCACATTATCCCTGAGCGTCAGCCCGTAGTAACAGAACAGCACGTTGCATGCAAGGAGAAGACGGATGGAGATGAGGATGACGATGTGGACGGCTCTCCTGAGGATTACAGCGAGAGCAACACCGGCAGCAGTGTCCACTGCAAGAGGAAGATCACAGTCTACCGCAACGGCCAGCTGGTGATTGAGAATCTGGGGGATGTTCTGCACTCTGAGATCTTGCAGTGTCAGGATGGGGACCTGGAGCCTTGCAGCACTGTAGAGGTGGAGCTGGCTGACTACAAAGAAATGCCCTCTTCTCCAGACCCCAATCCTGTGCCTCCTCCAGTTCTTTCACCTCATGGGGAACAGAAACCTGCTCCACCACCTCGCCGCCGCCGTCGCAAGCCCAAGCGCACGGTGCAAATCGACTCAAAGAGGGTGATCTCTAGCTGCAAAGGGACACACTCGGACGTAGCGCTGTTCTTCGTGCATGGTGTGGGAGGTTCTCTGGACATTTGGGGCAGCCAACTTGACTTCTTCTCTCGGCTGGGCTACGAGGTCATTGCACCCGACCTGGCGGGACATGGAGCCAGTATTGCCCCACAGATTGCGGCAGCGTATACTTTTTATGCCCTTGCAGAGGACCTTCGTGCCATCTTTAAGCGATATGCTCGTAAACGCAACATACTCATCGGCCACTCATATGGGTGAGGATCTGTGACACGCTTTTGTTATAAATCATTCACTATATCTCCATCCATGCATCTATCCATCCACCTATCCATCCATCCAGTAGCGATTAAGATGATGTTGTTAACATGTTGTACCTTTCTCATCATATCTCTTGCAGAGTGTCATTTTGCACCTTCCTGGCCCATGAATATCCTGATCTGGTTCATAAGGTGGTGATGATCAATGGAGGGGGTCCCACAGCTCTGGAGCCCAGCCTATGCTCCATCTTCCAGCTGCCATCTTGTGTCCTGCACTGTCTGTCACCCTGTCTGGCCTGGAGCTTCCTCAAGTAAGATCTGCATTTGTAATGTGCCAAAATTGACACTAGAGACAGGGACCCACCACTGTAACTTCTCTCATCGCTGACACAAAAGCTTTGCCTGTTGATGTCAGAACATTTGATAAATATACATAGAAAAACCTTAAAATTAACTTCTTCTCTTTTTTCTAACCTTTAGAGCCGGATTTGCCCATCAGGGTGCCAAAGAAAAGCAGCTGTTGAAGCATGGCAATGCCTTCAACGTGTCTCCGTTTGTCCTGCGAGCCATGATGAGTGGCCAGTACTGGCCAGAGGGGGATGAGGTCTACCATGCCGAGCTCACTGTGCCCATCCTTCTGGTTCATGGCATGTGTGACAAGTTTGTGCCAATGGATGAGGACCAGCGCATGGCAGAGGTAAAGTGCATCTTCATGCGTGGATGAGTGCTGATTTATCACGTGATGTTTCATTTGAAATTACTTGTTTGCACATCGTAATGTTCTGCCTTCCTTTTGGCTCCCTTTCTAGATCCTCTTGTTTGCGTTCCTAAAAGTCATTGAGGAGGGAAGTCACATGGTCATGATGGAGTGCCCTGACACCGTCAACACCCTCCTCCACGAGTTCTTTCTATGGGAACCTGACATGTCTAGAAAAGACAGCAGCAAGACAGACACAGCTCCCAGTGATACTCTCCACACACTGAAGATCAATAAGTCTATGGACAAATAACCAACGAGAAGTCTAGTTTTATTAGGGACCCAAGCAGAAGGCCTTTTGTGGCATGCGTTCTAAAGGCTGCTCCCAGGCTGAGAGCTGTTAAAAACAGGGCCACGTCTTGAAGATGCAGACGGCCACTGGTGCACCAAAATAAAGCAGGACCAGAGAACAATGGAAAGAACGTAAAGATGAGAGTAATGAATGCAAATACACAGTCAGTTTCAGCTTTGCTTTTTGATACCAGTTTGTGTCCCATTGCATTGTGTTTGCAAAACAACACAATACCTGGAGGACTACGTCCATTCGTGAATTGTGTATGAAATGTATCCGGCGATGAACTGACTACTACAAGACGCAAAAAGTATGAAATCTATGAAATGGTGTGTGATTTCCCTCACCTTAAATATTCTGTCAAGTACTGCAGAGCTTTTTTTTCTGCCGTTATAAAATGGTTATTAAATTATTGTTGGGCACTTCCTACATCTGCTTTAAGTGGGAAACTGTCAAAATGATATGTAGGGAATTGAGGACTCATTGGTCTGAATTGCCAGGATGATGATGAAGGACAGCTTATGATAAAACTGTGTTGATAATAATAGTTTATTATCAAACACTGACTGGATAGTAGTTGGGCATGGGTTAAATACATTAAATATATACCAATGTACGTGCAAAATGTAATTAATAATTGCACCAAATGCATATGTGAATTACATTCTGACAGAAGGAGAAACACAACAATTCGTTGTTGACTTAGTAACCACGTCCATACAATGTGCCGTGTACACCATCTCAAACAATCACAGCTATTGTCAATCAAAATGGCTCATCAAATTCCAAATTACAACAATATACAGTACTTAACACAGGAACTCTAAAACAAAACATAAATCCCAAAGGCTATGTGCGTCTATGTTAAGCACAATGTAACCAAATCATCAATTCATAGTTGCATGAAAATTAAGTAATATTCAATGAGAGAGTTATGGGAACTAGTAGCGAAACAGATGTTAACAAACATGGATGCCAAAAAAACTCTCCTGCTTCATTCTAGCAGCTATATATCTGCTATAGTAAATGAAATGCTAAGGATACAAAAAACCGAGGCCTTGCAGAATTTTAAAAGGTATGAGGGTTGTGTCGGACAGTTGCAATATATTTTGAAGATTGAATTAAATTCCCTGTGCACTTCTCTCTAATCAATTTCATTTTAATAATAAAGTATTGTTATTTTTTATTTTGAAACAAACTGCCATAACAAATTGTGGTTGTATTGACCACTTTAAGCTGCTGGGTGTCTTCCCTAAATCCATTCTATTTATCTTATAGTGTTAAACAGAATGAATGAGCTGAACATTATGCTCTCTGAAAGAAATTCATTCATGGGTGCTGCTTCGTCTCATGGTGTGACAGTAAGGTGCGAGTAAAAGCACAGTCTGATAATATGCTCCCTTACAGTGTGTATATGTTGACTGGATAGTTTAGACTGTTTTGAAAGGCACATTGTGTATTTTGGTGGATTTTAGACTGGGTTTCCAAAGCTTAAAATCAAATATGGTTCAGCTAAAGGAGAAACCCCCCTTAGAAGAGAGACATTTGACCTGAACATGCTGGTCTGTTATGCATTATGTATATGCATTTTGACAGGATGCTGATGCAACATGACTGGTCTTATGCAACTGGAACGACATAGTGTGAAATGGCAATGACATCCAAAAAATATACAGTATATTCTCTATGGACTTTCCAAAAACCAAAAAGTGCTGCTGAATATGTCTCCTTCGGTGTGAAAGGTCAGTGAAACTGTACGAACTACCTGGTGCACATGTACTTCCTCTTATGCTAAAAGTGTGCATATACAAAATGTCAGTAACAAAATGTGTTAATGTTATTATTGCATTTATTCGTGGGAATCATAATATATGCACTGCCTGGATGTAGATGCATATAACATTATATAGCCTATCAAAACAGTCGGATTCAGTGTATTAATGTGCCTTTCCTGGCATAAATAAAACCAATGTTCACATACACCTGGTGATTTTACTTGTTGTTGAGTTTGCTAGCAGTAATATTATGAAAGAAGGACATCCAGACGAGACCCTCAGGAGGTTTCGTCTGGAGGGAGGCTGGCGTCTCTCTTAGTGATAGTTGAGAAGCACAGTCATCCGTGAGGAGCTCGGAGTAGAGCCGCTGCTCCTTCGCGTCAAAAGGAGCCAATTGTGGTGGTTTGGGCGGCTGGTAAGGATGCCCCCTGGGCGTCTACCTAGGGAGGTGTTCCAGGCATGTCCAGCTGGGAGGAGGCCTCGGGGAAGACCCAGGACTGGGTGGAGGGATTATATCTCCAACCTGGCCTGGGAACACCTCGGGATCCCCCAGTCGGAGCTGGTTAATGTGGCTCAGGAAAGGGACGTTTGGAGTTCCCTGCTGGAGCTGCTGTCCCGGTAACCCGACCCGGGATAAGTGGACGAAGATGGATGGATGGATGCATGGATGGATGGATTGTAGTAATATAGGCCTAATGTGTTTTTTACATTAGTAAAATCTGATTAGTTTCAACAAATGCAATTTCTTTGCCTATCATAGCAGTCTACCTAATGTAATCAATTCCCCAAAACATTGTTTGTGTTATTTCCCAGTATTTATTATTAAAAGCTTTTATCGCCCCTTCGGAGTGGCCTCTATGCTCTAGCATGGTCTGAGATCTCTTTCTGAAATATGTTGCAATTTAGTAATTACTTTTTAATTTCCAGTAGCTTCAATGCTTCTTTTCAAATGTTTAAATGGTAAACTGATTTTCTTGTAATCAATGAGAGCAGATGTTTGAGTTGAAACATTAGGCCTACATAATAATCTAATTAACGTGTGAAACAACCAAAACCAATTATGAATTAACTAGATATCTTATTGTTGATCCATATAACTTTCTTATTATTAGAAGCCACTCTCTCCTTATATAACTTGAGACAGACAATATCTTGGCACTTAAGTTATTATTTACAGTTATTACAAAAACTGACATAAACTAGGTTTGAACACATCATACGACGAGCCATCAGAGACGCCCTCTGATTGGCTGAGCGTGTCCCATGCGTGTTGGGGTAAACAAAATCCGAGATGCGTGTGCATGCGTAGAAGTGGTAATGGAGGATGATCTATTCGCAGGGGGCTTAGTTAGCAAGCTGTCTTCTTCCTCTTATGTTAACAACTGCTGTTTCTATTGATTACGAGGTGTTTACAACGCAAAGGAACAACGCCGTGAATCAACCCCGAGGAGGTGGTATGTAGCTACTTGCTTGTCGAATTATTTTACGCTCGTCCCAGAATGTTAGCTTCTTCACTCACAATGCTAATCTTATGGCTAAACTAGCCGGAACTGCTGGCAGCGGCTGCCGTCGATGCTAGGGGGGCGGGTGTAGTCTATTTCCCGGAATAGAATTCACTGACTTGGGAAATGATAGTTTCGCTTTTTGTATTGCGCGTAAAATTGAACTCACAACAGTTGTTGAACGTCGGTTTTAGGAATAATATTAGTATAACCTACCAAGTCGTATGAGAAGATTAACGCTAGCTCTGTCCAAGTTTGCTAACACGCTATACGTAGGAACTTGAAAACATGTAACGCAGCTGTGGTGTTTTCTGTGATGCAGGAAATAGTCCCATCCCATCACAGTGTTACCGTGTATTAGCTAGGTAGCTAGCTATTTTGGGATCGTTACTTTTCCTTTGAGACACAATGGAAAGAAAATGGCAAGTTCACTCAAATTAGTAATTGGAACTATTATGTGCGTGACCTGACCTAAATGGGACTTGAATACTAGCTAGCTAATAAAACATGCTATCAGACTAGCTAATGCTAGTGTCATTGCATACCGGTATTCGTTATACGTATTAGCTCATGTTTCTTTAGCAAGTTAGCGAAGGAGCTGATTATAGCTGGTTGGACTTCCACAGTGGGACCAAATTAAAGAGCGCCTGGTTTAACCAATCAGGAGCGGATCTAGCTTTTCCCTTTCGGTCCAGGCTAGCTTGTTCCCCGCCATTGTAAAGAAACCTATACACACCGTTCTATTCTCGCATTATGACAGTGATATATGTGTTATGTATGTTATGCTTTGTACTATGCAGAACCTGCGTTGTTACATGTTAAGAAGGAGGGTTCCGTTTTAGAGGTAGATTGCCATCAGATAACTTTGTAAGAATAATTTGTGTGTTTTAATGTTAAAAATATACAGCAAAAAAAAGATGTATTGAACAGTTATCACTAAGGTTACCAAGCAGTTGGTTTGTTGAAATGTTAATACTGTATGCAACCAGTTTGGTAAATCTTGAAAAATAAATGTGCCGATCTATGAAATCTAAATCAAAATCTATTTAAAGATGCCTGGCTGTGGGTAGAAAACACATACTTAATCAACATATCACATTGTAAAATCACAATTTCCCCGTTTTTAACCCGCAGGAACTGCCATTGAGTTTTGGGATGGCGTCAGACGTAGTTTCCCAAAGCCATGGTTCCAAAGGGATCATGACTTTTTACCCCACTGTTGAGGAGTTCAGGAACTTCAGCCGCTACATTGCATATGTTGAATCCCAGGGAGCACATAAAGCAGGCCTGGCTAAAGTAAGTACTGACATACGGCATTTGAATTACTGGAGTTGTTGGGACTTTGTAAATTATAAAGCATTTTGATTTAATAAATAAAATTGAATTGATATGTTCACACAAGCCATATTCACAGCCATTGCAGTGTTATGGGATCATTTTTATTTGCAGTAAAAAATGGTGAGACTAGACAATTATTAGTGACACAGTTCTGATGGCTACCAGGCAATTGTGATGTCTTTAAGCGACTTTGGGTCCTTAAAGCGATATACAAATTTAATTTTATTTAAAAACAATTATTACATCTTCTTTTTCTACGAAATTATTTAGGCAAGGTCATCAATTGTATATATTTGCTCCGATGTAACATTCATATGTTTAAACCAGCTTGTCAAAAAAAGAAATACATTTACACCTCCAAGCTTTGCTTGTGAATCCTTTTGATAACAAACGATGTTAAAAAAGATCAGCAGAATAACTCACTGTCCACTTTCCTCCTCCAAGATTGTCCCACCAAAGGAATGGAAGCCGCGAGGCTCTTATGACGATATAGACGACTTGGTGATCCCTGCACCCATTCAGCAGGTGGTGACAGGCCAGTCGGGCCTTTTTACACAATACAACATTCAGAAGAAGTCCATGACCGTCAGAGAGTTTCGTAAAATGGCCAACAGTGACAAGTGAGAAGTGCAGAAATGAAAGGCATTTACGTTTTAGTTCAGTTATATGATGGTGGACGTTTAGAGTGCTGGTACGGACTAACTATTGTTAATGCCTTTTTTTTTTTTTAATAGGTTCTGTAGTCCACATTATGATGACTTTGAGGAGCTGGAAAGGAAGTACTGGAAGAATGTGACATTTAACCCTCCCATATATGGGGCAGATGTTAATGGATCTCTATATGGCCCTGTGAGTTGACATGCCTTGGATGATGTTGCTGTAGTGAATATTCTAGGGGTGGAGGAAAAAATTGATGCAGCATAATATGGCAATATTTTCACTAGCAATACTTTGATACACTGGCATCTTTTGTTATACATGTGTTGGTCAGTTTTTCTGCTTGACAATTCCATTTTGCAGCAATAAGATTGAAACAAATATATCTTTTAAGATAAAACAGATGTGGACCGTTTCCTTTTGGTGACATCGTTTGAAATTGGGAAAAATTAGAAGTTGGAAAAAAGTTATGAATTGCAATATATCGCAGTATATTGTAATACGTTGAAAATCGAAATATTGTATTGTGATGATATCGTATCGGGAGGCATCTTTTGATTCCCACCCCGAGAATATTCATCAACAATATTGATGAGTTTTCTTAAAGCTATCTGTGTACCTGTTGGACGGAACCATAACAGATGCTGATAACATTACTGATCATTATCTCCACTTCCAGTCTCATCTGTTGCTCTTATGTCATCTGCTCTACTCCTGCAGGAAGTCAAAGAGTGGAACATACGCCGACTGAACACCATTTTGGATACTGTTGAATGTGAAAGCGGCATCACTATTGAGGGTGTTAATACACCCTACTTGTATTTTGGCATGTGGAAGACCACTTTTGCATGGCATACTGAGGACATGGACCTCTACAGTATCAACTACTTGCACTTTGGAGAGCCCAAATCGTGGTAAAGACACAAAACATTTTGTTGTTGTTGATCACATACAGAAATAAAGCTTTTCATTCTTAAACATTTTTATATTAATCTATAATTGTTTTATATTACCACTTCTGATCCAAACCCATAGTAAACGTGGCTAGGGATATATGCTGATCTGGATGTTGATACACAAGCTTCTCTGTTACATGGGCATGAGTGTCATTTACATAAATAATGGCCCTTTGACACAGTTTAATTTAGTGATACCACAGCATTAATGTAATGTAATGTAATCTTTTGTTAAAAAGAAAAGTGGGAAATGAGTTGAAAATTTGGCTCTCAACTCATTATAAAAGGAGTGGTGCAACACACAGCATATTATATACTTAAATGCATAATTCAAGGTTACTGTGACTAATGAGACTTAATTGAATGTATGCAGGTACTGCGTTCCTCCAGAGCATGGGAAAAGATTGGAGCGTTTGGCTAAAGGTAAGAAACAAACGCAATATTTCAGTAGCTGTGTAAAGTATAAGGCTTATCACATCATCGGTGTGTTCTCTTTTCTTCTAGGCTTTTTTCCTGGTAGTTCCCAAAATTGTGAGGCCTTTTTGAGGCACAAGATGACTCTCATCTCTCCCTCTATACTGAAGAAGTATGGCATTCCTTTTGATAAGGTATGAGTAGAGTATTGTTTGTTTGTATTTCATTTAATTACCTTTTTTCTTTTTTACTGATACATTTAGTTATTGCACCATCCCTTTTGCTGCTGTTACAATGCAAATGTCCCCCACTGTGATGGATCATTTTATTTTTTCTTCTTACCCACTGAACAAACTAATGTATAAACTGCAGTTACTGATTCTTATTTTTTTACCCCTCCCTAAGATTACTCAGGAGGCTGGTGAGTTCATGGTAACCTTCCCTTATGCATATCATGCTGGTTTCAACCATGGTTTCAACTGCGCAGAATCCACCAACTTTGCTACAGAGAGATGGATTGAGTATGGCAAGCAAGCAGTTTTGGTAAGGATCGCCAAACGACAACATAGAAAACCATACTTCACATAATTTAAATCAGATTTTGTCTTATTATTAAGAAATGTAAATATTTGAATTCACAGACTCAACTATATGTTTTTAGATGTACATGCAACATTGTCACCTGCAGTATTCGGCATTGAGTCACTCTTTTTGTGCCCTCCTTCCCTTTAGTGTTCATGCCGTAAAGACATGGTGAAGATTTCCATGGATGTTTTTGTTAAAAAATACCAGCCAGATCGTTATGAACAGTGGTTGGCAGGGCGAGATGTGATGCCCATTGACCACACGCGGCCCACCCCAGAGGCTAGGGAGTTCCTGGGGGAGTCCTTTAATGACATCACCAGCAGCAGTAACTCCATGGAGAGCTGTGGGGAGGACGGAGAGCGTAAGAGGTGGGTCATTTACTACAGAAAAGAATATTGTTCCGGTTTGTAATGTAAAATGTAACATGCTTACAAGTACGTATGTTTATGGTACTTTTGTTACTCCTGGTTATTTTGCTCTCTCTGTTGGGAACACCCATGGGCATGTCAGCTTTGGAAAGTCCAGTGAGGGCATATGACTGGAGACCCTATGACCATTCTGATTGGTTTAAAGAAATGCCATTTAACCTGAGCATGTTTTCACCGCATCCTCAAATGCAATGTGGAGTAGCCAGACCCTTCTTTAGAATGCTTTGGAGGAGGGTCTTGCAAAGCGACAGTTGGACCTAAAGACTGCCTAGTACAGCAACAGTCGTCTTTGTTGGTTTGCTTAAGGTCACCCAAAATATTTAGTAATATGGTCATTTTTAAGGCTGTCGTTTTTGTGTTGTATTGACAATTTGTTAAGAGGTATACACCAAGGTTTCATTACACAGAAACAGAAAAACACAAATGGGGTTCTGTTCTCCACTGTTTCCAATCCCCTGCTTTGTGTCTCTGTTTGGTCCACAGCACTACACAGAGGATAGAGACCAAGAGACACAGAGTGTGCCTCGAGGTGCCTAAAGAGGTTGTTCCCAAAGATGAAGATGAGGAAGATGTGGAGCAGTATGGGAAGCGTCCCAGGCTCAGCCTTATTCCTCCTCGCACCATGTCACAAGAGGGCAAAAGAAATAAAGGTATTATTACCTGTGTATTGTCTTTGTCTTCTAGTGTCCTGTTGGACAGCAAAGCCTCTAGTAACAGTTGTTTTTGTGGTAAAAGTGGAATGAAAGTGTATTATTTCCCCCAACCTACTAAACGGAGATCTCTCATTTAATTTACAGGCCCACCAAAGTTGGTTGTCACACCAACCAAGCTCACTTTATTGGATCCATTTCATAGGGGCTTGACCCAAAGTATCAGTGATGTAGGACGTCCCCCACATTATACTAAGACTCGCGCCCCTGCGATCTCATCTCAGGCCCTACCTAGAAACGGACATCTATCAGTTTCCGCTGCACCTTCATGGACAGAAGTCACGGCTCAGCCTGTCCGCAAAATGGGGGTAGCCAGCCTGCTCTTCCACAGGACTCTGAGTCCAAAAGACACTCTTCAAGTGCACAGCTACACTCTAGAAAAGCAGCAGCAGCCTCGCACACAGCTGCAGGTGCACAGCTACGCCAGAGAGCATCAACCCCGTCATCTCCAGCACAAAACCTGTACACCATCACACACCCAGGTTCAGTCCTCGCCTCAGGCACCAAGCTGTGAAAGGACGGAGCCACAGCCACAATCTAAGATTTTTCCTACCAAAGCAGAACCAATTAAGTCAGAAACACTGTGTATTGTGGAGCAGGACCAAAAGATGGACGAACCTAAGATGTCTATGCCTGTTGAAGCTCAGGCAGAAGTGCAGGAGCCTGAAGTTAAGCCCACCAGTACGTCTGCTTCCTCTCAGACTCGAACGCATGTCAAAGAGATGAGCAAAACACAGATGGAGGCCCCCAAGAACAACAAGCGAAAGGTCTGTTTTTTCTTTAGTTTTTTTTAAATAGAACATACATTGGCAGAACACTCATATCAAAGATGCAACAAGTGTATTGTTAAAATGTTAGTCATCGTTTCCTCTAAGTACAGTATCACACACATGTTTGAGCACAGGTTATGTTTTATGCTGCATGCATTGTTTCTTGCTGTCTTTTAACACACCGTAACACCAACTTCTCCAAAATGGCTTGTCATTTCAACATGTAACTTGTCAAATTTATGTTGAGTGCTCATAAAGGTCTTTACACACTGAGGACGTTACTTTTAATTTGATTAATTTGCACATCAATATGTTTTTTGGAAACATTGTTTTGACACAAGTACTTTCACAAAGAAAGCAACTATTACACGACGATAAAGTAACGTCATTCCCCGCCCCCGAAACGAGGTTGATTGGTTGACGCAAATAGACGTCAACCAACCCTGATGTGTCGTTGACTTATGATAATCAAACAACAACAACAACACTGAGGCTGATAGACTTCACACACAAAAAACGTAATTACTACTTTCAACCTTGACAAAGACGGCGTTTATCAAAGACTATCTTTCAATTCTCACATTTTTACATTTAAAAAGCCCTCGACATACTACACTGTGTGCTGTTTAACAGAGGGAATTAAAGTAGCTTAGTGTTAGCTTTCCCGCTTAGGCTTCCAGACCGTGGTGGGACAGCACACGGGAGACTGGCCTGGAGTCTCCAGAGCGAACTCCCGTAGCTCCACTGGACAACCAGGAAAAGAAGTCACTGTACACCGGTGTTGGTTTTGAGGAGTAGCCACATTTATTTGTGCTCAAACTGCAGACTCTATTGTACACTCTTCTCTGCTCGCTCTCTCACACCCCCACGTCCACTCACACCACGTCTCCCGTCACTTTCTCTCTCGCCTCACCGACATTATAGATAAGCTGGCGTGAATATTTGAAACTTTTTTGATAACCGTCTCAAATTTGAATCACTGCTGGTATGGATTGCAGGCGATTATTTCGGATTTTCAAGTTTATTCGTCAAGCCCCTGATGTGTCATGGCCTTGAAGCCCTGTCTTTGCTTCAAGATACAATTGTGCATGTAGGCGCGGACGATGTCTGGAGAATCCGGGTATTGGCACACATGTGACGCACAACACAAGATTGTATGTGTGAGTGTTCTCACTTAGTGGAACTACTTTGCTTGGTTTAGGCAAGCGGTGGCGTCTGGTTAGAGAGCGCAGAAGGCAGGACATGACGCGGACTACGCTGAGCGTCACAGACCTGGTTCGTTATTTGGTCATAAACAACAGTCTCTTGCTCTAAAAATGACTTAACTTATTTACCCCTACTAGGACGTTGTCTTCCAGTTTTGCGCGAGCCACACGATGGAAACGTCCCAAAAGCCCACTCGCCCGATATGTATTCATTATCAAGCAATGACCTGCTCTATTCACACATGGGCTCAATAAGACATTAAACAGACTTTGAACTGAGGATCTGGCAGGGAAAAGTCTGTGTAAAGCCCAGTCCGACTGATTTGTTTTCACACATGCAGCTCCTCCGGGCAATGACTAGATAATTTCGGGGTTGCAGTGCATGTGTGAGAAGGGCTAAACGCTACTAACACAACAATTCTTGATAACTTTATCAGGCATTATTCCAAAATCCCAAATCCCTAATTGTTCCATGTTATCCATGCTTTTCAAACTACAGAGTAAGCAATCCTCCCTTGTGGATTGTGGCATTTTCATCCAGAAGGACACCATTCCTGTCGCGAAACCCAGCCATAATGAGGTGAAAGTGATCGCTCAGAATTCTCATGTAAGTACTTACTAGCTGTGACCAAAGTCTCAAAGGGATCCATGGACCCAATGTTTATCTTAAAATGTATGCTTACCAGTCCCAAAATGCCTCATGATTGTGAGACGTTGCAACTTTTTTTTATTTCAATTTGTTACAGAGGTAGTATAATCCTTGTTTTGTCTTGTTATACACTTCTTGCTCCAGCAGGTGTCAGAAGAGCAGTCATACTGCAAGTCAGTTGTGAATAAGCAACAGAAGCAGGCACAGCTCTGTACGCTGCCCCGTCATCACCCTCTAATCAGAGAGGTGCACAGTGACGATGGTACGCCCTTGTTTAGTTGATCTGCAAAATGTAGTAGTATGTTGTGTGGTGCCAGTTTACCAACCACCATATTTACAGTCATTATGTTAAGGCTTGTTGTGATTATTTTCCCCCCATTTTTCTAAATCCATTTGCTTCCACCACCATCTTCCCTCGTCCCATCCTCCTATGTGTAGATGTGAACGTAGATGTGGAGTTTGAGCAACAGGAGAAAGAGGAGTGGGCGAAGCCGCTCACCCAGCTGTGGCAGTGTCGCCCATATGACCCTCAGGCAGAGAGGAATTACAACAAGAGCATGGGCCAGCAGGCCCCCTTCTGCTCCATCTGCCTGCTCTTCCACACTTACCATCAGGTGACAACTACAAGCATGTTCTGCTTTTATGAATGTATTTCTGTTATTTAATGTTCTTATTAACATTCTGCATCGATATTGAGGGGACAGTCAATGTTTTCAGCTTTTATGGCAAACCCCTTCTGGAGCAGACACAAATTAAGACATTTCAGAGAAGATGCTGGGATGGACTGTGCAGAGCACGTGAGGACAGTGGAGCGGTGAGAATGTCTGCTCCTCCCTCACGGAGCTGTTCGTTCCCTCCTCTCTCTCGCTTGAAGCTGCTCCACTTGTGCATTGATTTATAAATTGACAGGTTTCAATGGGTCTCAGCCAGTTCTGACTGGGGATTGGATCCAACAGTTGTTTATATAACAAGCTTCTGAACTTTTCTTTTTCTCCCCTCAAGTCTGAATCCAGTAGTGGGAGTTCCAACGTCACGTTGTTCAACCGTAAAGGGGGCCGCCAGTGGTCCAAGCCACTCATCCCTGAAGTGTGTTTCAACACCCAGTCCAGCAAAATGAGTGATAACGGGGAGGGACAACTGTCTAACCCTCATGTAGCAGAGGACGGGACCAGCCGGCTGGTCAGCTGTGCTCAGTGCTGCGTCCGCGTACATACCAGTAAGCCCCTTTTCTGTGATGATGAGATATCTGTTAAAGTATTTATTCAAGGATTGTTGGATGAAATATAACTTGCATACAGCCCATTCAGATTTTTTGTTATTCTTTAGGAAACAAGTACTCGAAGGTTATTCTTAAAACGGCTGTCACACAGCTTTGTCAGCCATTACAAAAGACCATAAATGGATTATGGATAAATATGCAAGCACACATGTGCCACACTCATATCACACATTTTTCAACCAGTAGCACCAAGACCTTTCAAACAGCATGTACCTATAGAGCCAATTTATGTCTTTTCCAGTAGTCTGTGTTGGTCGTTCCATAGCCTGAATCCTTATTTATGTCTCTGAAGTAACCAGCCAAATATGAGCAATAACCATGGTGTGAAATCAAACATGTGAATGTATGCCATGTTCTTTTCTGTTCCTGTTCAGGTTGTTATGGTGTGTCAGTGGATGAAGCAGAGCTACACAACTGGCTGTGTGCCCGCTGTGAGGCTAATGCCGTCACCGAGGTTAGTTAATTGGGCTAATTAAAGCTATGGTGCGCAAGTATTAATGAACGTCTAATACATTCAAGCCATTGCCAAATGAGTTGATACAAAGCTAATTAACTTCACATCAGCTTAACAAAACTTTCTATGTTTCTTGGTATGGCTATGTTTACTAAATGGTGTAGTCAGGCATCAATCGCGCCCAGCTAATAACATTAGCT
Organism: Etheostoma cragini; assembly: GCF_013103735.1. Classification (NCBI taxonomy): domain Eukaryota; kingdom Metazoa; phylum Chordata; class Actinopteri; order Perciformes; family Percidae; genus Etheostoma; species Etheostoma cragini. The sequence goes on along the minus strand of NC_048418.1, from coordinate 21,596,088 downwards.
TTTATTTTCCCACGCAGGGAAAATAACATTTTATTTTTATTTCTTTTTCTAATTGATGTGAATTGCAGCTGCTACAGCTGAAACCATTGTTAGTATCATGATGCAGCTCTGTTTTACCCCAGCTCTGTGCTGCTTTTTATGTACATCAAAGTTGTATGCACCTTATGAGGCTCATCCGTTCTGTCAAAGTCAGTCCTTATTTTATCTAAAAGCACAATACAAACCGTGCCTTTACGGAACTAATAGTTTAACACAGACAACAGCAGCTTTTGTCATACTTACTGTACACAAACCTGGCTCTCTATGCACCTGCTTCCTGACAGTGTTCATTTTCATTGTGTGCTGTTGTTTGGGGGTTTGTTTATAAAATCTATCTTTAGAATTTCCGTTGCTTCAACATTCCTATGTGCTCAGAACAACCGCTTTTTGTGAAACATTCTGGGAATGCGGCCCATCACCTTTGACCACCAGTGGGCAATGCTTCACTTTATATTTTCATTGTGACTTTGGCTTCACACTGTCTGTAGGAGGATGAAGGCTTCTTGTGTTTATATTAAGATTATAATGATTTAGATGTGATGAAGATAAGAGTGTGTTGCCGAAGTTAGCTTTTTTTTTCACATTGTGTGTTTCTTCATCTTCCTCAGGACTGCTGTCTGTGTTCCTTGAGAGGTGGCGCTCTGCAGAGAGCCAACAATGACAAGTAAGTCATACCAGCCGACAAATGTGCTGCTGCCATCAAGTTTTAATCTGTGGATCACCAACTTCAAAGTACTGTCATATCTATAGTACAGTAGTCACAATAATCTTAGCTGGTCCCTGATTTGCAGCAGTAACATTTAACAAATATTCAATGAAATAATGTCATGATAAAATGTCCTTTTTTGAAAAAATGATCTACAGGTTATAAGACAGTGAGTGGTCGGGTTTATGTGGAAGGCAGTGTTATTTATATGCACATTTCAGCAGCAGTGCAATTCAAAGTGCTTTACATAAAACATTAAAACACAGTTAGAAATTAATACAAAATTAAAATCACTGAATTCAAAATTAAATAATACTGAATACAAAATTAAAAACAGATTATGGTAATAAAATTCACAATGCAGTACAACAAATAAAAAAAGGGAATGTCAAAAAAAAGGTCTTCAGCCTGAGAGTAGTGAGTAGTAACTGACCTACAGTTTGCCAAATCTTGATGACACATAAATCCTTTTAACCCTTCCTATAGTTTATAAGTTGATCAAAGACAGATTTTGTCATAGTGTTAACGTGGCTGTTAAAATTCCGGTCTGAGTCCATAATTACACAAAGATTTCTGCCTTTGTCTGTTTTTTAAAATTATCGTTTGAAGCTGAGTGCTGGTTTTTAATCGTTCCTTTTTTTGCTCCAAAAATAAACACCTCCGTTTTTTCTTCATTATTTAAACCTACTGCAGAGTTCCTTGGTTCCTCTATCCTAGGTATTGTCAACACAATTTGACTGTGATTACACAGTCAAAGTCCACACAGACCATAGACAGCAGTTCATTAAACTTTATGTGGAACCAAAAGAGTTATTAGTTGTAGGAGAAGCAGAGTTAGTTTAATGGTAGAGGCAGTAAAGTGAACAGTTGGTTAGACTTTTTAGTTACACCCACTAATGCTACATGAGGGCACCACTGAAGATAGTCGTAGAAGTGTTTTCTATGATTGTGTCCTCCTCAAGATCATGGGATCTTAAATCGGTAGACTGTAGAAAAAAACATCCTTTTAGCTTACCCAGTGCCACATTTTCATTTGTAAGGAAAGTTCTGTCTGACTGTCTTTATGGTCACAATCGCAAACGAGGAAGTCAAGACAAGACAAGATAAGGATTTATGATGTTTACAAAACAGCCCAGACCTAATCACAAACATAGTATTAGTGTGTACGTGCGGTTGGTGCGCACCTCCACACTGTGGTTGCACTTGGTCGGTTTTGTAGGTGAACTAAATGTGTTTCATCAGAAGCAACGTTTGCCAACATGTTTGCCAACATTATCTCAAATGGCTTATGACCGTGTGGGATCTTTTGTGTGACTATTTTTGTTTCCACTTTATAACGTATTTATCAATTAGCATTCCCTTTTTATAAAAGGGTCACTAAAGACTGGACCATAATAAACAATTATTTAACTCTACTGGATGTTGGTGTTCATCTACCCACTTATTCAGCTAATTAGTATTTTATAATATTATTACACTTGTGAATATAAGTTACAACATTTATTTCCATGAAAGAGTAAAATGATTATTTTCAAACTACACCTCTAAACTACATTATTTGGTTTTCTGCTGTTATTAATGTATATCACTTTTGACAAAAAGTACTCTTAGCTTAAGTTTTCATTTAGTAGCTTTTTATCAGCCTTCAACTGCATCTGCATGGTCTTCCTCAGACATGATGTTTGCTCACATATCATAGAGAGTTTTCTTGAAAAGGTAAACAGGGAAAAACATACAGCTTTCTTCAAGCAGCTCTCTACTCTCAGTTCTAAGCCCCTCCCACCGAAAGGTACATGCACTCACTTCATGCAGGAACCTGTACAAATACTAGTCATTATTTTAATCCTCCTGATATAGCAGCAATTCTATAAGAAACACCGTCCGGTTTTCTTTGCCAACTTGTGGGCCTGTGAAGCCCTTTTGAGACTAGGCTAGATACTTACTCCAAACATGAACTTGAATTAGCCGCAGCTCCGAGCCTTCGGCAATGGCTAGCAGAAGGATAAACTATGAATCTCTGAAAAGCTTCGCTGATTATTGAAATTAGTTATTGTCTTTTTGTTTACTCTGCTTCCTTTTTTGGGGTTTGATAGTCCGAAGGGACGGGCACACGCATCTGCATTTATTGAGAAGCCAATAGGAACTTCTTCTCTCTGAAATGACCTGTGATTGGCCAAGTCTCCTGTTGCGGACTATATTTTCTTGAAGTCTTTAAACCTTGCCAAAGAAAGGTGCAGAAGTCGATTATTATGGAATTTTTGCCGAATGACGCGGAAACTGCCTCAACTAACTAACTTGTAGGCCCAACAACAAGTTGTGTAACCACATTGCTTAATACGTGCTCAACATTGCACCCGGGACATTGCATTGTTTGTCCTAAATGTACTTTGTGTTTGCCTTTCACACAGGTGGGTACATGTGCTGTGTGCCATCACTGTGCTGGAAGCTCGCTTCGTCAACGTCACTGAGCGAGGCCCCGTTGACCTCTCTGCAATCCCACTGCCGCGGTTCAGACTGGTAAGACTCCCTACAGTTAAAGTTGTCTGCTGTGCATTATGGTCTAAATGTAGTGATTAAGACCATTTTTGGAGCCGTAGGCATGAAGCTAATATTTGATGATTTTATGTGTCAGAATCCTGCAATCGAACTAGTTGCCTCTATGCTGAGTTTGTCCAATTCAAAAGTACCATTTAAATATTTTGATATAAATATTCACTAACGAACAGCAGCTATCTCACAAACATCATGGCACCCATCTATGTATTCATTTGGCATTTTTAATTCATGACTATTTTTTCACTCCTCAAGACTTTAAACTCACACACAGATTGGATTCTTGGTAAACAGAGTTGTACTCTGATGATGGCATCTGTTTGTGGCTCTCACTGAGAACACACATTTGACCCTAGTGAAACTGCTGTGCCGCCTGTTGGCTGTCCTAACTCGGTTTCACTTCTCAATCTAGCCCCTGTGTGTTTCTGAAAAATGCGGATGCTGTTTTACTGCGTAATGGAGCTGTGGCATTCTGCCCACATTGGGGATGCACCGGGGTTTCCCATCGGTTGATATTCTCATGACAACACTGGTGTTACCGAACACCCCAGACATTTTACAAGTATAAATATTCATTGATATCGTTCAATATCTGTAGATTGCTTACTTTGATGTGTGTTTTGAATGCCCGACCATCGGGTAACACCGTAAACGACGACTACCGTGGTAAGCCTAGCCCACATTTGGTGTTATAAAAAAAAAAAAAGAAAGACATGGCACTTGCTTACTTGAAAATAATGTGAAAGGCAAGACAGAACATGCTTGTGTATCAGTCACGTACAAGCAGTCTGGAGATATTGCTGGACTTTCTTTACAAAGGATGGCCTTGTCTCCATTGTTCCAGTCCTTGATCTCAATGGATTTACTCCCAAATAAGGACAATTGATGTCGTAGCGCCATTAAATGATCGCAAGGAAGTTGTGTAATTTCTCTCTTCATGTGTTCCAGTTTTTGTCTGGGTCTGCCTGCCTTGAACTTCCTCTTATAACTTTATTTTTTTTGTCTTTCTTACTCTCATCCTCCCCTCTTGGCTTGTTTCCTCTCTCCTCCTGTACTTCCTCTGCTTTAACTCGCCCCTCGTAACTTTTCCTCTTGACTGCTGTCCCCTCTCCGCGCTCGTCTTTGTCACTCTGGTAGAAGTGTGCATACTGCAGGAAACGGATGAAGAGGGAGGTGAATGGCTGCTGTGTCCAGTGCTCCCACGGGCGCTGCTCAACGGCATTCCACCCCACCTGCGCTCAGGCAGCTGGTATCCTCATGCACCCGGATGACTGGCCATTCATAGTCTTCATCACCTGCCACAGACACAGAGCGCCCCTCTTACCTGAGGTAACCGTGCAGAAACAGTAATGTATGCGTCAGGTGTGGAAGGTCACATCATTTCTACATACGTTATTTTGCAAAGCGGTTTAGATTTTTTGTTTTTTGTGAGGGGAAAAAAGTGAATAAGAAATGAGTTTCTTTGATTTGAGAACCGACATGCATGTTGAAAAACAAGATAAAAAAGACAATTTTACCCTATCTTAACCTTTTGAGAGTGCATTTTTTGGATTTCCTCAGGAATGCCCCCATGCTATTCTATTCTGCAAATTGCACAGATGTAGAAAAAATACCTTACAAAAGCGGTTTTATCGTGGTTCCTTATTGTAAAGAAAGTGTCTTTCCATGGAATCAGATTTGGTAACTTCGGCTACAGCATAATGAGCCGGCGCAAACAGGAAGCTTAATTATGCTTAATGTGATTTGGTGTCGGACTGAATTTGAGAATCAGATCCCACACACTTTAAGTCGGTCTGAGGTTTTGTTGATTATTTTACTGTCATCATTGAAGCTTGTTTAAACTACTGTTAAGAACTGTCCCATTTGTTATTGTGCTTTCCAGAATGTGACATGTACAGTGTTACCAACATATATTCTCACTTGATCCCTTTAAAAAATCCACATAAAACTAGGCATGAATTGGAGCCGGTGCACAGCACTTGTTTACAAAGAAATATACGTCACTTTTAAAGCTGATATTCCCGGAAGTGCTTACTCCACATAAAACGCTACATTACATCACTTCTAGCCGACTTGACGGAGCAACTGTTTAAACCCAATATTCTCGAGTCCAGCTCAGCTAAAAACACACACGGAATCCGTCAGTGAACTAATCACAGACAGTTGCCCCACTCATGGCAGTGCATCACTGCAGAATGGATATAGAGCAAACACAATGGATATTTTATTTGTGACACTAAGGAAAATAATGATTATTTCCATTCACAGTTTAAGTTGAATATAAACCTTTTTTTCTCAATTTCATAAGATGGATAAATGCACTCCTCTCTGGAATATTGTAGATCTTTGTGAAGGCAGTCTCATGAGCCTTGCATCTAAACTTCCAGCACTGCTTTTATCAGCCGTGCAGCACAGTAATAGTTGGAAGACTTGTATTCCCTAAACTCTTAAACTACCACAGGGATTCTTATTTTTGTACGTGTTCATGCCGCTATGACTCCCAAATTGGGGGAGACAGACATCTGTCTGGTCCTGTCGGTAGATGAGCAGTGACCACATGAATGTTCATTGAATGCAAATGAGCTTGCTGCCAAGGTTTATTTTTCCTGCTTTTGTGGCCTTAATATATGTAACTACAAGGCTGGGCTTGTCTGTGTAAAATGCTCAGCTGTAATTCTCAAATGTTTATTGTACCATGATCACAGAGCAGCACAATTGCTTGGGTACACATTAGCGACTGATAATATGCTTGTGGAGTTATCTTGATAGATGGTCTTGTTGATCTTTTACTACAGCCACTTATCTTTCACTTGGCTCTTATCGCGGTGGAGTGATAAGCTTCTGTAAGTAATGCTCAGTTTCTGTCCCCCTAGCGTAACGCTGCTTCCATGCGTGAGCTGGCAGTCGGGCAGAGGGTGATTTCTAAACACAAAAACGCCCGCTACTACCAATGCGACCTGGTGGAGCTGACCACGGCGACCTTCTACGAAGTTGTGTTTGACGACGGCTCCTACAGCGACAACCTCTTCCCAGAGGACATCGAGGTTAATAGAATGGCTTCTAATCATTATTTACTGAAATGTTATGCCAAGGGTTGAAGTGTAGTAACCTACATAGATACCCTTAGTGAGACTTAAGCTGAACCATATTGATCCCCAGAGGGAAATTCAGGTGGTGCTGCAGCACATGATCAATAGAGAAGTACAAAACGGTACAGTACGAAATGAAATTAAAAAAGGAAGAAATCCAATAATCATATGCAACTAGTAAAAGTAAATTAACTCGACAAGAGCAAGTAAAGATGAGATAAGTGACCAGTTGAAGTGACCAGTTGAAGTGACCCGGTAAAGTAAACATTATTCCCTGTTTAGATACGTTTCCTCGTCTAATACACAGCCGGAGTTCACCTTTTCGCTCTCTTTTCAGAACCGCGACTGCGTCCGGCTCGGTCCACCCGCCGAAGGTGATGCAGTTCAAGTGCGATGGACAGATGGGTTGATATATGGAGCCAAGTTTAAGGCATCGCACTCCATTCCTATGTACCTGGTAAACACCCCCCCCCC